>NW_011645774.1:483143-513005 GCF_000223845.1 Gregarina niphandrodes | reverse complement strand
GGGAGCGGGCCGATAACAGGTCGGGGAGCGACGTGCAGCAATCCGTTGCACCAGCAAATTTTGACGATGCGGGAGTTGGCGAGTTTGCTCGAGTGTCGGAAGCAGCAGCGGCGCGAGTGGAGTGAGCTGACGTCTTCGCCGGGGAGTTCACCCGAGGGCGGGCGCGGCTCGCCGGAACCGCGCCGAGTAGAGCAGTCTCCTGCGCGGCCGCACCGGCGCTGGAAGAGCGGATGCCGACCTTGCGACTTTGAGTTGCGCAACATCGCGAGCGAGATCATCACGTCGCCGGCTACCCGCAACGCGGCAGCACATGAGGCCGAGACGCGCCGCTATGGCGGCAGCCCGCTTAAGCAAGTCGCCTCCATGGACGATTCCTCCTCCAGAAAACGCCAATACTACAACCGCCAAATCTGCCGAGCCAACAGCTACAAGACGCCACCCGCCGCCACCTCGCCACCACCACTCAAGCCGGAACCCGAGTTCGGCACACATCCACCCACACAGAGAACCGGCCGAAGTCTCACGAGGCCGAAAGCCATCCTCTCTCCAGATGATTGCGAAGTCACCTCTCAACACACACGCATCAAATAACCACCCGCACCGCACCGCACTTTGGGTCGTGCCGCACTTGGCATGTACTGCACATTTGGACCACTCTGCCCCGCCGGCCTGACCCCTCTCGTTTCATAGCATTTGTTTCCCTCCCTTTTCTCCTGACCTGCCTGGCACTGCCTTCCCACATGGCCATTCCTGCTATCTTGACACTACTTGTTATCTTGACATTGCCTATCGTCCTGACACTACCTGTTATCCTGACACTACCTGTTATTCTGGGCCGTTGAATGATTCTACCGTCAGTATGCCTTCGCTGTCAAAGGACAAATACCAGTTTTTTCTGGGGGAAGACTCGTCCTACAGAGAAGCATAGTTTTCATTGCACGTAGTCATCAATCAAAGATTGACCTGGCTGGTGAGACAGTCCTGATGGTGTTGCCCGTGAGAGTTACCCTTTTTCCCAGAACGTCGATCCTGGTCCACGTGGCCAGGTTATCCCGGACGAACAAGATGCCGTTGACATGCCCCTGGGCCTCCCCTGGGGACTTGAGCTTCACAACGTTTCGATCGAGAGTGTTCCATCCATAGACTTGGCCGTTGGATGCTGGTACACATAGGAGCTCGCCGTCGGGGGAAAACGCGAGAGTGAGCAAGTCTGAGTTGAAGTTGTCGGCGATCGAAGCGGAGTTGAGAACCTCACTGGCGAGTTCATCCGGAGGCTTGCTGAGATCGTGGGTGACGTGAGTCGGGATGTCCGAGAGGGTTCCTTCCTCGTTATCGATGAGGTACAGCTTGCCACCTAAACATGACGCGCCAAAGCACATGCCGTCCCCCTCTGGGGAAGTTGCCAAGCCGTTGACGCCGCTGTGGAGGAAGTGCTCCCTCACCAAGCTCTTACGGATGTCGTAGACCCGCACGAACCCGTCCATGCTTGAAGTTACTAGCTGGCTCCGTCGCAGCAACGGTATGACTCTCGTGATGGCACCAGCTGCCCGCGTGAATTGGTCGACTACGGCATTCGTTCGCGTCGTGGAAATCCTGCCACGTGAAGGAGTACCACAGGTCCGCTCTCCAACTCCGTTCCCTCCAACTCCGTTCCCTCCAACTCCGTTCCCTCCAACTCCGTAACTCCGTTGGACCAGGTTGCCTCCGAGCGCGTCGGCAACATTGAGTGCGTTTCGGGACTGACGCAAGTCCCAAACCGTGACGCACCCAAGACGGTCGCCAGTATACACCAAGCGGTCATCCAGCCGGTCGTCCACCCCATCGTCCAAATATCCCGAACAGAGCACACCCCCAAGAGCATTGGACACGGTTGCGTCACTGATACGATGAACTACCTTGCCTGTATTCACGTCCCATAACACCCCAAATCGTTCCTCCAGACCAGACGATAATACATGTTGGTTCGAAGCGCTGAAACTACAACTTGTGACACTTCCAGCATGACCACCTATAGACGCAGAACGTAGCAGAAAAACCAGGAAGGGAACACTATCAGGAAGGGAGCCGGAGGAAGCTAGGAAGGGAGCGGGAGGAAGCCAGGAGGAGGATGAACCGGAGGAAGCCAGGAGGAGGATGAGGGGAGTAAGGATTATGCTTTTGGTTATTGACGGTTAGGTTGAGTGCACACATGCGCATCGGGTGAGTGAGTGAGTGCACTATTACCTTTCAGAGTGTCGACCACAATTCGCTTCCAGGGGTTTGCAATCACGATTTTTCCTTTGCTAGTGCCGGCCGCCACGAATTCCGACTCTTGATTGAGTGCGGCAGCCACGATGCTGCCGTCTCCGGCGGTTAAGTCCATCCGCATGGAAACCCGGGTCGGGGTAAAAACTATAGGCCGGGTAGAGAAGATGGCTGGATGGTTAAACAGAAGAAGCAGCTAAAACTGACCATGATTAGTAGTCGTGTATGTGGTGGCGTGCATATTGCGTGCATGTATGCGTG
This sequence comes from Gregarina niphandrodes, assembly GCF_000223845.1. Taxonomy (NCBI): domain Eukaryota; phylum Apicomplexa; class Conoidasida; order Eugregarinorida; family Gregarinidae; genus Gregarina; species Gregarina niphandrodes. Next base: position 510,500 of record NW_011645774.1, on the reverse strand, counting down.
CACATGTTATTAGGTCGTCCGAAACACGAATGTTTGAAGTTATTGGGAGAGGATGATTCACGCTTCCGGACATGTCCGCCGTTCACGGTATACCCATGCAGCACCTCTCACTTGACTGCAGAAGACCGAATAGTCATGCTGCAGACATTAGACGCAAACACTTTGTTTTCAAGCTATCGCACCATGGAGCTCCGACAGCAAGGAAAGAATATACACGATACACATGAAGATGACGCTAAAATGCCCATGATCTTTCGCGCCGCCAACTACCTACCAATCAAATCCAAACCGCACAACTGGACGCCCCTCAAAAGCCTGCACGCCGAACTTCACTCCCCGCGAGGATTCGATGTCAACGCCGTCAAGGTGCTAGAAATCTCGCAGCATCTCGCGGCAATTCTGGAACAGGTGCTGAAAGGGGACCCCGCAGAAGAACCAAACGACGACCTGGAAGATCCGGGAGCGCAAGACGTGGCAATGGAAGACGGTACTGCAGAACAAGTCCCAGACGAGAGAGCCCCGGGTCAGAGAGCCCCGGGTGAGAGAATGCCGGGTGAGAGAATGCCGACTGTAGGATCTCAGCGCAAGTTGTTGAAGCGATTCTTCACCTTAGTTGATATGCTGTTTTATTTCCTGGGAGACCTGAATACAGTGCATATTCTGAACCATTTGGTCGTGACGGATTTGCAACATGTGGCTGATCGCCCTGGACAGGCGTTGAGAAAGACGGATCGGAGTGTCGAACACGTGTGTAAGCTATTAAATCAATTACCTGTGCGTGCTAGTCGTTGCAACACATGTTGGGAAGGTGAGCATACAGCGTATCGGTGTATTACTTGTGCTATTGTTGCGTCCAGTTGCATTTGCGCAACATGTTTCCATACCAGTGACCACCGCGGTCACGATTACATCGTCTATCGATCGGAGCTCGGTGGCTGTTGCGACTGTGGTGATGCTTCCGCATGGAAGGAACAAGGATTTTGTAAAAGACACCTGCCCACAGATAAGGTGCGGAAAGTTATCGAACACGAGCGAAAAGTTGCCAACGCACAATGGCAAACGGCACCGCGACGCGATCAACGAATCAGACAAGTGTACGAACGTTATTGGACACGAATTACTCGGAGGAAACAGATACGCGCTAAACTTGTCACATCTTCATCAATGCCGGCATCCCAATCCACCAATGAAGGACTCAATACGAGCCAGGATTTGAGCTGGAGTCAGGATCTCTATTGGAGTCAGGACCCGAGTAGAAGTCAAGAGGTGAGTAGAAGTCAAGAGGTGAACCGGAGTATGAGCTTGGAAGATGGGGCAATGACCCGTCGCGTGGCATCTGGGGGTGAGGAATTTGATGCTTTCGATGCTTCGCTTTTGATTCACCCCGATTTGCGACTACGGTTCTTAATTGTCTTCTCCATCCTGCTTCGACGTGTAACAGGTTTGTTAGTCAGTTCAGTCATGGGACTCACTGTGCCGTCAGGCGAACTCGTAGACCCCGTTGAGGCGACGGGCGCGATGGTCAACACGATCGAGGGGTTAGTTACCTGTATAACGGACTGGTCCCGGTGTCATCAAGGTGTGCGCCGCATTGTAGCCATTGCGGCTGAGCTCAAACCCAACCGGCTATTCGACATTTCACTACTGGACTCCCTGGCCTGCTTCCCGAACCTCTCGGACCCCCGAATCCAGTCAGTCGCCTGCAGGAAAGGCTACAACGATAACTCTCGCGGACCCAACGAGGCCACCAACTTCCTCAGGGACTTCATGACAGTCTTTGGTCTCAGCCGCACCGTCGGACAGCCCCCCGGAAACAACCGCAATAACTTCACACCCGTCCCACCTACCGATCGCAGGTTCGATTCCGACCAAGAGAGCACCCAGACTCCCACCGGCCTTACCCCTCTTGGCGAGACCCCCCTCCTTACGGGTCAGACCCCCGCCACGGGGCAAATTCCCGCCAGTGGTCAGACCCCCAGTGATCAGACCCCCAGTGGTCAGACACCCAGTGGTCAGACACCCAGTGGTCAGACACCCAGTGGTCAGACACCGGGTGCGAATTTTCAGGTTACGCCGGAAGACGCTCTGGGCGACAGCGTAAGGGAGGCTACGGCGATGGCCGGCGGTCGCAACGCCCAATTCGGGTCGTTTCGGCGTCGGGCGGGTGGCATGATAGCGTCGCGGCGACGGGGGAAGGCGGATGTGCGGAGTCGTTTCAACTTTTTGACGACGTCGTTGTACTTATTGCCACGCCTGCAGCGCGAGGAGCGCCGAGTTAGCAATGTGGTGGGTCGCGCACACGTGCGGATAACGGGTGTGCACGCGCATTTGACCAATCTGTTACTGGATATCATGTTCGATAGGCGGTTTAAGCTACGATTTGCCCGGGAGTTCGTGCACCATTACTGGCATTTGATCCAGTGTAGTGATCCGGCTATGGAACGTTTGACGGTTCAGTTGTTTAGCATCGGCGCGGTCTTGGCCGACTTGTACCACAATGGTGACCTGGTCAATCTGTTATTTGGTAGTGGTTGTCATCTGTTGGAGAAGACTCTGGACCTATCTACGCCGTGGCCACCGCGGCTGCAGTTATCTGCGCAAAATTATAATAGAAAACGTGTGTTGCATCTGCTCTGCGATATACGCACCGCCCTAGTCGACTCGCAGCTGGTTCTAGACATGATAACACGGGATATACCCCGACTTAAACAGCAGTACCTGTTGGATGGCTGGTTACGGCTCCTCGCACTCGCCCAATCTTGCACACACTACCAACGCCGGACACTGGATCACGTCGAATTCGAAGAAGCCGGGGTCTGGAGCCAGGCTTTCGTGCTCGTCTCTGAACTACTCAGCTCTGTCGGAGGGTTCCTACATTACCTCGCCACCCATCAGCCTCGTTGTGCCAGTCTCCGACACGCGTGTCTCTCTGCTGCACACCAGGCACACCAACTCTGGGTCAACGCTGCACTGACCAACGAATTCCTGCAACAACACTTGCGACTTGCTGCCGTCAGCGACGGCACTCAACTCGCCGCTCTGAACAATCTCAACTCCTTCGCCGCGCCCACACCTCTTTCAGACGACGACGCTGACCTCGACGATCCCGCCACGCCCTGGGGCACACCCGGCACCCATTGGGGTTCGCCGCTACCCCCGGAGCCAGCACCCCCTCAGAATGTAGCAAACCAGCATACTACGTTCCGAGGTTCCTTCGCGGACGCTGGCGACCAAGGTGCCTTCGTCGCCGGAACGCAGGACGCTCTAACCGGCGACCCGGGAGGGACCACGGTCATCGTCTCCGGCCCGTCGTGGGCAGCACGTATTTTCTTCGTTGAGGACCCGTTAACCCACTGCTTCGTGACGCTGCAGATCCCGCTGTCGCGAACGGTCTGGGCCTTTCTGACCCTCTATTTCCGTAGTGGCGGCTCGGCTCTCAGTCTGCTCAAGTACGTGGCCGGGCCAGGACGGTTGATAAGTGAGTTCCTGGCTGGTCTTGAGTTTCCTATTCGCGCCATCGCTTTCCATATTCAGAGTGCTGCTGGACATCTCTGGACGAGGAACGGGATTGCGGTGCACAACGAGACGGCGTTGTACCGGCGGCACCACTGGGCAACTTACTATCTGGAGGCGGATCTGCGTGCTCTGGGTCTCGCTTTTTTGATGGCCGGTGAGGCCCGTGGTCGACACTGGTCGCTGGAGAACCAAGCGGAGTTCCAGCAGTGCAAGGAGCGTTTAGAATGGGTCGCAAAGTCGCCGCTAAAGGAGCGAGCATCGCGTCTTGTCGGTTGGCCACTGCTCAACTTTGCCCGCGTTAATAACCTGCACATCAGCGCGATCCTTGTGCTCCTTCTCAGCCGACTCAATATTCCCACCACACTTGAAATGGTCCCGGAGGAAGAGGCCACCGTCGAACAAACCAATCGCGATACTACTCTCACAGCCTTCTTCGCCGTCGTCGGATCCATGCTCAACCTGTCCACCAACCCCGTACTAGGATCCTACACCGACCTACGACCGAACAGCCCCACGACCAACCTCGACCTGTACCTACTCGAACGGCTCGTGCTTCATCGATTCCTCCTACCTTGTCTATCGGCAGAGGCCAACATGGTTCTACCCAGTATCTCCGAAGTACAGGAAGCGTGCAACTCTTCTGCTAGCAAACAACTTGTACTCCAAGTCATTAACAAGTGGAATAGCCACAAACAACAACGCATCCGTCTGGACCGGAGCACACACCCTAGCCATGGCCTCTTAACAGACGAGATCGACGGCAATCGAAACATACTTACTCATTGCGGACCCGGCCAAGACCCCCGACAGGACCGACAGGAAAGGGACAATTCGTCTCCCAGTCCGCAGAGCGTCGGTTCCAGCGATGGAAGTAATACTCAAGGGAACTCCTCGGGAGCATTCCTCAAGACTGAGGACCGTAACAACCTCATGAAACTAGGCTGGTTCTACTTCGACCCGTTCTTTCTCTTCACCCCCTCTGAAGAGTACCAGCTGAACGAGGAAGGCTTCGGCGCTTGGATCAAGGAAAACGATAACTGCGACCGATGGTTCCAGTACCAAACGGCCTTCCCACCTTTCTCCCGAGAGACCTGGTCCATAAGTGACAGCGACTCAATCAGCGATGTGTCTGGCGGCCCGTCTGGGGGTCCGTCTGGTGGTCCGAGTTACTATTCTTTGCTGACCGATTTTGAGCGGAGCATTCTCGAGCGGTTCTATCCAGGGCAATTTGCGTTCGCAACGGACGTCCATCTGAAGTGTCTTGGGTTCCTGGGAGTCATCAGGATGCTTTGTGTCAGCTACGGCAAGTCAGGTTTATCGAAAATTCTGATCCGCTCATTATCTAAGGATCAGATGTCCGACGGAGACAGTGAGGAGGGCAGTGGCATAAAACATGCGCTAGGAGAGAAGGCCTGGATCGCGGTCTGGTTCTTCCTGATGAGATTAGCCATAGTGGATCGCCAGTTCCGAAATTGGAAACGCGTGTGCGGTGAGGAGTTGCCGGCTCCGGCCGTGTCCAATTTGCCATTGCGGACGTTGGTGGGTGATCCGTTTGAGTTGGCGCAGCAGTTTGAGGACCCCAGTGTTCCTTTTGACTCGTTTATGAATACTCCGTTCGTGATCGGGGACGCATTGCAGATGGAGTCAGCGAACGTAAAATTCACCCCCCTGGACCTGTTGCATATTTTCAAGGATGACTTGGCCGCCGACGTGGCGCCTGGGACCACTGTATTATTGGACCAATTACTGAGAGTGATTGCGCCTGATCCATTGAATTTGCGGCTATTTGCGCACCATGCGACGGCCGACATAAAGGCGGAACAAAAGAGAGCTTCCAACATTAAGACGGAAGATGAAATCAAGCGCAAACAACAGGCCATTATGGAAGCTTTCAAGGCGAAGCAGACGCAGTTCGACTTCAGCGACGAGTCTGATCAGGATAGCAACGTCGACTGCAAGAAAACGGTGATTGAAGAAGGATCCGACGTTTGCGTTGTTTGCGTCTCCGCACTCTCTACACCCAACGACCCAATCGGCACGCTTGCACGATACCAATTTAGCAGCTGGCATGGAGCTGCGCCACCCACAAAACTCAATCGATCTTACGAGCTGTCCATCAACTTACGAGACATGAAAAAAGCCACAATGAACTCCACCTCGCCCGCTGCCACTCATGCGGCGTTGGACGTAGTCAAGTCTTTAGTGGATTCGCAAAATGACACTCTTGAACTCTTCCACGACTCAATCTCATTCGAACGAGAAATGAATCGGAGAGACCAACGAGAAGGCGAGACACGAGAGGATCGAGAAAAAGGCGAACCAGAATACCAACGAGAAGATGAAGAACGTCCGGAGGAAGAACGTCCGGAGGAAGAACGTCCGGAGGAAGAAGGTCCGGAGGAAGAAGGTCCGGAGGAAGGAGCCGCCCTACCTTTGGGTGAGGATGTAAGCAAGGGCCAATCCTGGATCGACTATAACTTGTGGCCCATGGAAGGGTCGGTAAACGCCCAGTCGCCTTCCATCGTCTGGTGGAGTTGTGGACACAAGATGCACAAGTCTTGCTGCAGACAGCAACGGTCTCAGTCGAATCGCCCTACGATGCCTCCCAACTTTGAAATCTTCTCGCCGGCTGTCGACCCGATTACAGATCTGCTGGACACTCTCGATGAACCCCCTCCTCCAGCTGTGGCCGTAGACGTGGCCGAGATGACTGGTGGCAGCAATCGCGACGACCCTCCAGAAGGCTACCAAATCGCTCCTACTGTATTCCGCCAGCGAGTTGATGACCACCATAATAATCCTTTCTTCTCCAGAGCGAATACTACTGAGCCGATTTGCCCCTACTGCAATCGACGATACAACTGCCTCATTCTAGACGCACCGGCATCCTCAGGCGACCCTCCCATCCCTTTGGGCAGGGATCTCGAATCGGGAGTAGGGTCTGACTTGAATCTGAGTAACTCTCGGATTGGTCTGGAGTCTCAGCGCCAGGAGCCTCACGGCAGGGGACCCGAGAAGTTGGGGAGTGGTCCTGGTTTGTCGGCTGGTCCTAGTCTGTCGACAAGCCCTAGTTATAAGGATATCGGGCGTCTTGCGGTTACAGCGGCGTTTGGCACACTTTCGGACGGCTCATACGTCGACAGCAGAAGTGTCGCGCATCGTTCCCCCGTGTTCAAGGAGGGGTTGGACTACCTCCACCGGACCATGCGGAGTATGAAGCACACTATGGTGCTGCCTCCATTGTTCCATTCAGTTACATACCGGCAGATTTTGGGTCGGTTATTGTTGGGAAATGCGCTTACGTTCCAGAAGAACCCACAGTTTGTTTTTGATCAGGTGTGGAGCGACATAAACGAGCTGGGTTGCATTATCTCGTCGCGGTATTCGTTGGTGGCGCCTTCTGTACCGGTGCAATGTTGCTTCAAATCGCCCAGTGACAAAAAGAAAAGTTTCCATGTGCTCTTTGCGCACCCGTTGGCGGTTTTGTCGGACTCGTTAGCAAGTATCGTTCATGTGGAGGAGCAGACGATGCGTCGTGAAGTAGACGGCAAAATGAAGGTTGTCGCGTTCGACTTGTTTAGGAAGTTGCGGAATCTTTATTTTGTGTGCGCGCGGCAGTTACAAGCGACCCGGCTCACGGGCCAAGCCGCGACTGCCGTGCCGCCGTCGGGTAAGAGCGACAGTGCAGCGGACCAACTGCGCACGGACAACTTCACCTCCACTGGTCCCGTGCGACTGTTCTGCGAAGAGGCGCTCCAATGTTCCCACCCACCAGTCACAGGGTTCGACATCCATAAGTTCAACCTCTACTCTTGCTTCTACTATGGACGTACCAGTTACTCGCCCATAGATGACACACGACCTGACTACGTCCCACCCAGCCAGTTCCAGGAAACGAACACTGCCATGTTCAAATCCTTCAGCTCCACACGCACACGCTTCATCTGGCTCTGCCGAATGCTGCTGCTTGCCGCAACCAGCGACCCCGAACCCGGCGATGACTCGCCCACAAATCTCCCATCCCAAGACTTTCCCATCCCGACCCCGGCCGGTCCGGCCACGGACGCACAGAGCTGCCGATTCGGGCGCCATTTGTGGCACGCCTGTTTGTCCGTGTTCCTTATGGAGTGCGCGGACGTCCTCTGCATGTATCACGCGCCCTACGAACGTGTAGGCGAAACGCGCACGCACGCCACCACCTCGGACCCCCTACTGAACCTCTTGATCACGCTGCACCGTCAGTGGTGGAAAGCCTCCGCCGACGAGCAACCTGTCCGTGAGCCCTTCGGTACTCTCAACGAGACCTTCCGCGTCGGTGCCGTGGAGGCGCTTGGGCAACTATTGCCCCGCGACTCCCAGTCGCCGAGACCTCCTTCCTCAGACGTGCCATCTGCCATCCCGACCGGGTCGGATGAGTGCGGATGGTGGTTGCAACGGGCGCTGGACCACCGACCGGTTTTCGTGGGGGGTGACCCGCCAGCTATAAGCGACGGCGCCTGCGACTACGCTCTCTGGGAGGACTCGCCAAACGCGATGCGACAGACGGCGCGGTTGGATCTCGCCTATGCCGGAGCGTTGGCGCGAGCCCGGCGCCGTAACCAGGGCCTGATCACGGTCTGCGACGAACCGCTGGAGCGGCGTGAGTTGCGCAACCGTCGACTGTTTGCAGATGTCTCAGGTCGCACACTCGCCCATAGCGTTCAAGCCGCCACCGGGACCGCCCCCGGGACCACTGGGATTAGGGGTGCGGCGACATCTCCAGGTGCGCCCAAGACATCGGGGACGTTGCCGGACGCGGCGGAGTTGCATCATGACGCGGCTCCGGACGCAGTGGGGCCGAGGGCGGAGGACCATGAGCCGCGACGTGGACTTTTTGAGGCGGATCAGCGCCTGACATCGTTGGAGGACTTATTGATGAATGTGCGGGAAATGGTCGAAATAGCCCGCTACAATGTGAACGCCATGACTCGACGTGCGCCACCACCTCGCGGTGTGTCGCGTAGCAGTGTGCCACCACCGCACACGGAGGAACATGCATACCGTGCTACCGAGCCCTTCCTTGACGAGTACCGTGGCCAAACCCCTGCGGATGAACTCGAACGCCAACGAAAAGGCACTTTTGCAGAAGTACCCGAGGACGTCATCTTCCGTTACGCTAAATTCCTGGCAGATCAAAACGAAGGAGACATCTGCCGAGTACTCGCCACCCGCCGGAGACATCTGTACATGCAACGGATGACCCATCCACTCCGACTCAACACTGCAGACGCGCTCCGCGATGCCGTCCGTACAGATGCAAGCCTCCAGGAGGCCGAGTGGCCCGTGCTCACACGCCTTATGCTCTTCGCCACCTTCCCTTTCCTCAGACAACTTCGCCTCTTCTGTCAAGCGCTGTGGCCGGAACGAACCGACAACCCAGCCGTGTCCACCGCGGGTATGACAGCCGCGGATGAGGAGTCGCACACGCCAGCCATATTCGACCCCGACTGCCCGTTCGCCGAGTCCCTACGCAATTCGATCAAAAAGAGCAAGGCTTCGGAGACCGGCGACAAGAGTGGTGATGGTAAGAATCCGGACGGGAAGAGCGGGGAGGGAAAGAATGCGGAAGGTGAGAGCCTGACCACACAGCAGGTCTTGGCTATGTTCAACGCGCTAGTCAAAGGCACGCCGCTGGAGCCCCTGGCCGCACTGTACCGCGCGGATCGCTCGGGTCCGGGCGTGGTGGAAGGGGCGGCGCGGTGTGTATTGGAAGACGTGGCTGAGTGCCTCCGCGAGTCATGGTACTGTCGGTGCACGAGGGTCGTGCAGCCGGTGCGTGAGGATGGAACGTTGATGCGCAACTGCGCGACGTCGCTGCAGACGGACTTGGTGGTAGAGAACGATGCAGCTGAGGAGGTTTTATATCAGACGGAGCGTTTCGGTTACCACGCGACCAACGTGCTGAGCATGTTGGCTAGCCATGCGACGCAGCCCCTCACGCGTCAATTCCTTTGGTGGTACCTACATCCCATGGCGAACGTGTACAGCGCTTCTGGTTGGCGCGCCTACATGGCCAGCGTCTATGGCAAAGCGGCCGACCCGGCGCTGAACCTCTTCAGCGCCTGGATAAGTCTCCCGCATGATATGGCTCAGACCCCGAGTTCTCAGACCCCGGGTTCTCAGACTCCGGTGCAGAGCCGGGATTCAAACCCGGGTGTGAAGTTCGACGTGCGGACGCGGTTGTGGGTACCGTACTTCGTGAACCTGCCGCCGAAGTTCGACCTGTTATTCCACGCGGTGATCGGGAAGTTGTTGCCAAAGGAGAGTTTGCTACGTGCCCCACCGGGTGAACGGCGATTGACTCCCGCACAATTAGCAACGGGCGTATTGCATGTTCCAAAAAATCAAATGTACATCTGCTTATACTGTGGTGCATACATTTGTTCGGATAACTGTTGCGCTTACGCCAAACACCGGCGTGCTTCGCCAACACACCCTCTCGCTCGTCACACTCAAACATGTGCATCTCGCATCGGCGTCTTCTTCCACCCCGCATCCACCGTCGTATTCCTCGTTGTAGTACGACCAGCCGTCGCTGAAATCACCGCCTGGGCTTCCTGTTATCGAGATGAATTCGGCGAAGAAGACCGCTACCTCGTTCGAGGCAAACCACTCCATCTCAGTCGATCTAAACTCAAACAACTCTACAAAGAGTGCTGGGGCATGACGACCTTCAAACTCAAACAGAACTACGGCTGGATGCCCCTTCGCTGAACACGGCGATTACGGCGTTCTTCCTTTTTTCCGTTTGACTCATCGTATTACTGCCCGCTAGCTACTGGTAACGCAGGGGTACGCTGACAACGCAGGGGTACGCTGACAACGCAGGGTACGCTGACGGATCTCATGGAACCACAAAGGGGTAGCTCGGCCAAGTAGAATTCATGCACCTGTGCAGAGTCTCGTGCGCAACCCGCCGGTGCCACACGACACAGGGGTGCATATCCTTTCTAGCACGGCGGCGCTAGTAGAGGTGCCATTCACGGGACGCCGCCATTGTACACTTCCTTTGTGACTGGCGCTTGGGAGCAGCCATGCGATCTGCACGCGATTTTTTTTTGCCAAGATGTCTTCATCCTCAGAGAGCGGGAACGAGGGTGTTGCCGTTGCTGTGCCGTCCTACGTGCCGGACATGATGGGATTGGCAACCAGCAAGAGCAACCGCTTTGCGATTCGGTACTCGCTGCTGTTGCTCGGCACAGTTTGGTTTACGACGGGGGCGACCATCGCTTCGAACCTGATGGTTACGCGGGAGCCCCCCGTGTTCCCCGTGTGTGCAAGGTCTCTACACGGTGAGCAGCCTGCAGCACACTCTCAGCTGGAGGGCTCTCTTCTGAAAGAGTCTCTCACAAAAAGATCGGGGTCTACTCCGTTCGGTGCTCCGTCCGGTACTCCGCTCGGGTCTGGTACATTGGAGTCCATGGTGCGTATGTTGGAAGAGTGCAACCCGAACGTTCCGGTAACGGGGGAGGGGTTGTGCGATGCGAAGGTGGAGAAGCACTACATTAACCCAAGTTCGTCAGTGGTGTCTCAGTTCGAGTTGAAGGATTCTTCCTGTTCGAGGAGTATCTTCACTTCGGTGATTTTGTTGCGTGCGATTACGTTCTTGGGCATGGCGGGCAGCGCCTTCCTGTTGATGCCGCTGGCGGATAAGTTGGGACGCAAGCCGATGACTAATTTGGGGTCATTGTGTTTCTTCTTCCTGCAGATTTTGTCGTCCTTTTCGCCTTCCGTCTACTTTTACAGCGTCTGCACGGCGGCTGTAAGCGTAGTGCTAGCCCTCATGCTAATCCCCACGGCCGTGACGGCGGCTGAGCTCATGCCCACCGGCAGCAGACACTACCTGGCGTTGTCACAAGTCATCGGTTTCTCTCTCGGCGGTGCGTACATTGCTGTGGTCTCCTACTTCGTGGAGAGTTGGCGCACCATCACGCTCTCCACAATTGTGCCCTGTGTCTGGCTCATCGGCGGCTGCGTCTGGATCACCGGCCTCTATGTCGAGTCGCCCAAGTGGCTCGCCTGCAAGGGTCGCATGGAGGAAGCCTATCAAATTTGGAACCACATCGCGCTCTACAACAAAGTTGACGAACGCGACATCATTACTCTCGAAGAATTCATCCGAACCGAAGTCGAAAGCTCCCGTGCAACCGTCATACGCACACCTGAAGAACTTGACGAAGAACTCTCCCTCATGTCCGTGCAGTACCTCGCCGCCCCGGACTCCGTCGTCAAGGCCTGCTCCTCCTTCCCAACCTCCGTCTGGATCGCCACACTCGTCTGGGTTTGGGTTGCCGCCACCACCGTCTACTCCGGCATCTGGCACACCAGGTACCACCCCCTCATCGAAGAACTGATGCTCAACTCCGCTGAAGCTCCACTAGCGCCTCCGGTGAACCAACCAGCCAGACTACTCCAACCAAACCTGCCGTTCTCTCTACCGGACCAGCTGCCTTACTCCACCCCGCTACACTCCCGCCTCCCCTACTCCAACGCCGCCCACCAACGACTGCTGCAAGCAATGGCTGCCCAACAGCAGCTGCCCGCCGTCCAAGCCCTCCCTCCCCAACAACAAATTGAGCAGCCCGTGCGTCAGGAATTGCCACACGCGGCGCCTGAGCAACGGCTGCCCGAGGAGCCACAACGCATTGAACGAAAGGAACCGCTGGCAGCACCCCCGAGCGTGCCGGCTGCCGAGGGAGACGCCAAAAACGAGACGGTGTCCGAGACGCCGATCAAACCCCTGGAGCTCTCCAACGCGCTTTCAGAAGTCCCGGGGGACCAAGTGGCCGAGGCAGAGAAGGAGCTGCTCAGCGAGAACCTGCCGACCCCACAGGAGTACTTCGAGCTGCTCAACTCCTACCTCCGCGATGGAGGATACTTTTTGCTCGACAAGGCGAGGATGATCCCGGAAAAAGCGAACGAATTCTATGACGACTATGAGCTGGACCAGATGCTGGCGGACATGCGACGTGACTTCGAGCCAGAGGAGGCACCACTGGAACCCGACCACCCAGTGGTCAGTTTTCGCAAAAAGAGTAAGCTCATGATGATGTTCACCGCCGTGACCTACGTCATGGACCTGCCCTGCTCGCTCATCGTCATCCTCCTCTCCGGACGCTCCTGGTGCGGCCGAAAGGGCGCCACTCTGTCCTTCAGCTTCAGCGCCGGGTGCATGCTTGTAGCCTCTGCCATCCTCTCGATCAGCCAATCCACCAAGACCGTGCTCCCCGTTTCCATGGCCGCAGCAGGGCGCTCCATGCTCTCCGCCGTGTTCCAGATGTGCTTCGTCTATACCGCCGAATGCGTGCCAACAAGCGTGCGCTGCGGCGCCCTAGGTCTGCTCCTCGGTTTCGGCAGCGTATTCGCCGGACTCATCATTCCCCTCAGCGAAGTCCTCGACACCCGCTTCAAGGACACGAGCATTCTACTCATCGGCGGTATCGCTATCGCGGCGGGACTCCTGGGCACTACTACGTTACCCGACACACTCGGCCTGCCGCTCTGCGACACGCTCGAAGTCCAGGAAGTCATGTACGAAAACCTCGGCTACCACCGTACCTTCTTCCACAGGAGGCTACACCGCGTCATTGCCTTCGTATATCACAGAACCTGCTGCCTGGACAGAATCTTCAGAGCCAGGACTCACAGCAGCGCGAGCCACAATAACTTCGAAGCCCGTGGCCGAAGCTGGCTCAAAAACAAGATAAACACCAAATCGAGAAAACAGCTGTACAGGTTCCAAGTGGTTGAGAATGATGAGAACCAACTGGCATCTGCGGATACCCACTATTAGGCTAAGGCTTTCCCGACGCCGAGTCTGCTGATGGTGACCCCGCTTCCGCCGAGGGCAGCGAGACTCCTGATGATGGCAGCGCTGGTTCTGCTGCTGCCGATGGAAGCGCCGCTGGAAGCACCGATGCTGCTGAAGCCGATGTGGAATCTGCTTGAGGAAGAGTGGCTTGGTTCTGAGGGGTGTTCTCTGATCCACCAGCCGGCGGGGCTCCTGAGTTTTGTACAGTGTGGATCGTTTGAAGAGCCTGCATGTTATCGCTGTTGGCGGCTTGAAGGTTCAGTGAATTTAACTGCTCTTGCTCAAGTTTGGCAAGCTGCGAAGCACTCTTTCGCAGAGAGCGGGCTTCCTCAGCCTGGCTCTGGTCTTTGCGGCTCGACAATTTGGTGCCGTGAAGATTAACCTGCAGGAATGTCATGTACCGCGAGAGCCAATACCTTTGCCAATTCCAGCTGTTTTTGGTTGGCAGCTTGAGCTGCCTTTGGCGTCAAATTCTCAACGACAAATGCCGGGTCGATTTCCGTTGACGCTAGGCTCAAGAAGGATAAGGATCGGTGCTCATGATGTGCGTGATCATGACCATGACCTCTCGCTTTTCCGCAGGGACATATGGCAGCCGCACCGAGGATTAACGAAAGCCAGCACGTGCGCCTCATGTGATATTTGGATGCGCGCACACGTGTGTTCTGAGCTGCGAGAAAATTCTATTCCGGCGTTTGCGCACTGGCAACGAGTTTTTGCGGTTCAAGGGACTACCTAGCGCATACTTGCTCGGTTTGGGAAGGAATTCTCTTGGTTACAATAAATAGATGATTTTTTGTTATTAAGCACGCTCTTTGCTGCAGGCATTGACTGCATCTCGGGTTACTTTCTCATGCTTTTCGTGTATCACCCGTATTTGTTTCTGTAAAAAGCAGAACATCACTTGCTGGGTTGACAGGAAAAATGAACATGAAACGGCGGGGTTGGTTGGGCAAGCGCAAGGTAGAGAAGCTTACCTCCAGTGTCGTGGTGGAGTTGGGTTTGCACAGCACGTACTCGTCGCTGATTCTGTATTGGATGAAGTCGGTCATTTCGTTTAGTTCTTCAATGACGGCCATGGTGGCAGGTGTAGTTTTGACGAGCACACCGTCGAACACGCGCATAAATAAAAATGTTTCGCTCCATCACTGATTGGCGCCCGGTCTTGCATTCTGCGGCGCGTGTGTTGTACGCAATCGATTGGTTGTATGTCTTGTCAGGATTGATTCACATGTGTTTACTGGAACCCGGAGTATGGCACGGTGGACTTTGGAAAAGTAATGAGTCGGATTGGAGCTTACAGTTTACGGATATCGATTATGCCGTGTTTGTCGGGGGTCAAGAGGCCTCCTTGCGTCCTCACTATGGCTTGCCGAATGGTAACCTCCCAGCGTTTGACAGTTTCCTGACGACCCCGAACCCGTATGGCCGAGTGACATACCGATACACACCCTTAATGGCTCTACTAACGTATCCTAATTGGTTGTTCGGGGACAGCGCAGGAAAGTACGTCTTTTGCATACTCAATTTCGTTACCTTCCACTACATCAAGCGGATATTGCGTCTTTTCCACGTTGCGCCGGTGCCCGAGCGGATACTGATGGCTCTCGTCACTCTGAACCCGGTAATAATACAAGTTGCTGCCAGGGGAAACTCCGATGCTATAATGACTTCGCTCGTGGCTGCCACCATCTACTACTACCTTCGGAAACGATATCTGCTCGCTGCATGCCTCCACGGACTTAGTATCCACATGAAGATGTACCCCATCCTCTTTACTGTCCCCCTGGTCATCGGCATGAACAGCTGGACTGACCCACGACAAGTCATCTCACACGTCGTCGGACATTCCTCCAAGAAAGCTAATGGCCTAGAACTAGCCACCCTCGAATCTGACCGAACGGCCACTGGCTGGTTTGCCTTGTACGAAGCCAGTCAGAACCGGCGCTTGACTCTCAGGACCCGACTCACTTACGCTTTCATCTTGGCCACCCGCATCGCCTTCTGGCCCCTGTGGATCGGGCTCGAGTGGGCCAAGAGACTCACCACTGACCAGTGGCTCTTCGGCTTCCTCTCCGTCGCGGTCGGTTTCGGCCTCACTGCTATCGTCTACTTCCGGTACGGCTGGGTCGCACTCTACGAAGGCTTCCTCTACCACTTCGTGCGACATGACCATCGACACAACATGGCCGTCGTCTCCACCTGGGCCACCCTCATCACGCCCAGGAGGTACTACGGCTTCAAACTACCCACCCTACTCGGAGCACTTCCAATGAAAATTCTGCTCACAATCGGCAATGTAATTACTTCACCTTACTGGACTTGCAGCACTGAACCTAATTGGACTTGATACTTCACATGGTCATGTCGCACACGTGTGTCCAGACATACCGCACTTGATATGTACCACACTTATAATCTATCAATAATCTTAGAAATTACTGGTGATATTGAGTGGCCTTGTGTTGGTGCATATATCAGTTCCGCTCGCTTTGTTTGTCCAGGTATTGTTGTTTGTGGCTTTCAACGGAGTTGTTACCGTGCAATACTTCGTTTGGTACATGTCGCTCCTGCCTTTAGCCATCGCCACGGCGCCAAAATGGCGAAGCACCTACCAAGGGAAAACCACGAACTGGCGCGAATGCTTGCGCCTCTTAAAACCTCTATTGACCGTTTGGTTGCCTTTATGGTTGACCGCCATCTTGTCCTGGGTTCTCTTCTCCGACTGGTTCGAACATCGAGGTTACGCGTCTGCGTTCTACTGCATGACGTTCTCTTCACTTACGCTCCTGGCGAGCCATATAGGCATGGCCACTTATATTCTCGGTGGCGCAGCACCCTAGCGGCTATATTATTCGTCTACTCATTGACTCACTTCCTTTTTCCTTTTGTTCATTAAACCAGCTCTTTTCCGTCGAAATACTTCCTTTTTTACAACAGGACTCTACAACGGAGTTATGGCTACCAGGCGTGAGTGATCAAACACCCCGGCACCTTCCCAATACCCCCGCATTCACCTAGCACAGACGTGGTCTCTGCCGCTACCGCACGCGTGGCTGCTGCCGCAGCCCAGGTCTGGTAGACGTCACCCCAAACCCCAATTGTTAACAACGTGCTTTCCCTTAGCTCGTGGAGATGCTGGTGTTGCTACGGCTGTCGGTTTGGTGACGTCCAATAAGGAGTCCCTGATGCTTAGCAAATACGGTCTCAATGCCTTAGCCGAGTTGTTGACTCCTCCAAAGATCAAATACCGCGAAAACGCGTTGGAGGCGTTTTATATTGATGACGGCGGAGTGATAAGTGCGCTTAATAGTCTAGCTAGCAAACTCAAGACCCCTCAACATGACGAACAAGCCGAGGCCATCGCCAAAAGTAGGTTCCTTTTCTTCGTGTGCACACACGTGTGTTTCGTGTGCACACACGTGTGTTTCGTGTGCACACACGTGTGTTTCGTGTGCACAGATGTGTGTGTGTTTTAGTTCTGAAGGCCATATTTGAGGCGGCGGAGGAGTATGAGTCATTGAATGTGCAGGGAGCGTTGGCGAAGACGCCGGTGGCGAAGGTGTTGTCCAGTTTGGCTGCGGTTGGTATCCAGGTGGAAGGGGTACTGACTCCGTTGATTTATTCGGTGGATAAGGCGGCGAACTACGACTTGATTTCCGGTGCGGAGGCGGAGCCTATAGCGGAGGGTATTGCGTCTTCATTGAAGGAGGCAGAGGGGATAAGTGCAGAGACGAAGGGTACGGCAGTCTTGGCGTTATGCGGGATCGGTAATCGAAATCCGGGTGTGGTGCCGAAGTTGGCGCAGGCGGGTGTACCGAGTATTGCGGCAGATTATTTAGAGAGCTGTAACTTCAAGGATAAGGCTGAGCAGGGCAAGGCGGAAACGTGTTTGCGGTTTCTGGGTCAGGCAAATAACGACTATCTGAAAGCAAATGAGACTATCGAGGAGAAGTGTCGTTTATGCCATAAATTGGCCCCAGCCATTGACTGCAACAACAAGAAGATTAGTAACCTGGCGTGTAAAGCTACGAGTGCGCTGTTTACGGACGAGGAGTTCTTCGACGCTCTTAACACAGTGGGTTCACCGGATGCCGATATGCCTTCTCGTCTGCAAGCGTATGCCGTGCTGGGCGCGTTAGCGGCAGACACTTCCTACGCCCAAAAGATTGTAGACGCGGGTGGTATTCCGAGTTTGCTGGCGGCTTTGGAGAACTCGGCGGCCAACTTGGCGTCGGGTGAGAACCGAGAACAGGAGCTATCAGGTGTCAACTCAGTCCTCACTCTACTAACCCGTATTGCCCAGAGCGGTCAGGACCAGGTAATGTTGGACAACGGGTTGCTAGACACACTAGACAACACACTTGCCCAACTCGACCTTAGTCTGGATGGCCCTGTGGCCGCCCGATTGGCAGGTGTTTTAGCGGCCGTCTGTACGAATGAAACGGTGGCACAGGAGGCTGAGAGTCGTGGTTTGTTATCGAAGATTCTTAACCTGATTCAAGAAAATTGTATGAATGAAGACTTCCAATATGGTGCCTTGGAATTCATCGATCAGATCTCTACATACGCTAGTCTGGTACCATCCTTAATTAACAGTAGTGCCTTCGAGATCCTGCTCACCGCTTCGCAGTATCATTTAGATGCGGATCGTTACCAGTCTGCGTGTTTACGTGCGTTAGTTAATTTATCGACGAGTGTGGCAGATGTGAGTTATGCAGCTCAGGACGGTGGTTTCGATGCGTTGGCAAAGAGTCTAGCTGCAGCTGCTGGCGATGTCTCATTAGCAAGACTTGCATTGGACGTATTATGGAATGTAAGTGCCAGTGCGAACGCTGAAAGTGCAATGGCGAATGAGAACCTGATTGCGGCAATTTGTCTGGCGATCTACGTGCTCAACGACCCAGGTATCACTCAGTTGGGTAAGGAGATTCTGGAGACTGTATGCACGAGCGATATTCTTGTGGCAATCGCAGGAAATGGTGCTCTCGCCAACTGGCGCGCTGACCCTCTGGAAGCCTTGAAACAGGTCGCCTCTTGTTCCGTCTTATGCTCCATTCCAGGCGTAGGGACACCGGAAGCCATGGACGCAAGTGTTAACGCCACTTTAGGGGTGAGTGCGGATATGTTGAGTGCGGAAGAGGAAACTGTTTTCGAGTCGGCAGCTTTACGCACGGCATTGCCCTTAGGTGATAAGGCAGGAGCCGCGCTCTTTCTGGCAGGTCTAAAAGTCAGCGGATCCGTGTTTAGTTTTGCCCCTCCGAGTTTGGTGGACTCCAGAATCGGCGAACTCAGCTCAAACTTGGCTGACTCTGGTTTGGCCAGGATTATTTTGGCCGAACCAACGAAGGAGTCGGTGTTGATTGAGGGTTTGTCTGGTCTAGCGGCGGTGACTCAGGCGGGTAAAGTTAATGACCCAGCGGCAGTAACGGCAGTGGTACAAGCTTGCTTGCGTTGCCATTCTACGTTTGAGGAGTTTCGACATGTGAGTTTGGCTACTCAAGAGGCACTGGGAGGTGTGCTCAAAGGTCCGGGTGCTCAGCAGGCGTTGGAGTTAGATGCGCCAGTGGCTATCGTCAACTTTACCAAGCGATCCAAGTTCCAAGCCAACTCATTGCTGCAGGGTTTGGTTAACATCCGGTATCAGATCGTAAATGCTGAGGGAGCCCTACCCATATTCAAACGAGAAGGCACACTCCCAGTGGTGTTGGCTGCCGTCCGTGCTCATGGCGCTAACGCCAAGGTGCGCGAAGAGGCAGGCCGTGTCATCCCGCTCCTTATGGACATGGCGGAGGCAGAGGCGGCAGGTGCGCGAATTGTCCAGGAACTGCAGACGGCGCATGGCAAAGGGGAAGCAGGCGAGGGGGACATGGTCAACACCCTTGTGGAGGCCCGGGGATTATGTATGTCTCGTGACGTAGCACGCGTGGTCGGAAGGTTGGGAGGTGCCGAGTTGTTGAGTACCATAGCCAACAACCGCGAAAATCACTCCGAAGCGAAGCGGGATCAGATTACGTCGGAGGCGATGGGTGTGGTGGGTGCCTTAGCGAGTACGATTGCGCCCAAATTGCGTCAGCAGGACTTCTTTAAGACGTCAGCGTGGTTGCTGCAAGAGGAGTCCAAGGTCCCGACGGTTGAGGGTATCGAGAGTTCGGCTTTTGCCGCACGACAGCTCTTTGGCGAAGATAAAGACGCAGATGCCGCCTACATGTACAGCACCGTAACCACCTGTTGCCAAGCGCTCAATGAGCATGGCGACAGCGCCGGCGTGGTTGACCAGTGCGGACGGCTGCTTAAGTCGATCGCGCAAGATCCGCGCACACGCCACCTTGCGACCAGCGAGGAAATGAAACAAGCACTGGTGGACGCCGCCCAACGACTACCCACGGAACGCGACCGACGAGCGCTTCTCGCACTTCTCGCTGGTGGTCTTGCCGCTGGTAACGCAGACTTGTCGAGCCTTGTACTGCAACACATCGACCTAGCTTTGCTCTCCGGACTACTTGACAACCCGACAGAGGGCCCATTGGCGCTGCAGGTGCTTGAGGGACTGGGTCATGCGGGCGGTGAGCTTCGTGATAACTGGGACCAGCAGACAGAGGATAGCACGTTGGTTACTACAGTGCAGCAGGTGATTGAATTGATTGGGAGTGCGGAAGACGACCCTGACACTATTGCAGGGGCGATAGCCGGTTTCAATGCACTCACCCGTGCCGGCAAGGACACGGCTACCTCCAAACTTGCCATGTCGCCCGTGTTGAGCGCACTTGTGAGTAAATATGAGGGGTCGCACGCGGGCTTCCGCGAAGCCGTGAACAACCTGTACAGCAACCTGCCGCCCGTGGGGACCGAAATGCAAGGTTATATCCGTGCTGCGATTGACGCCTATAACGGCAGTGACATGACTGGCATGAACCGTAATCTCATGCTCATCGTAGCCGCCCTGCGCGCACCCATCCAAGACCCAGAGGTTAACATGGCTGAGATGCCCGAGCTACTGCAATGTTTGACGGCCATGGGCGCCGGTCCTGGCGCTGACAAGAACGCAGCCGGCATGGGTGTTAAGATCATGTCGCAGCTCGCACAAAAATACGAGGATAATCCCTTCGGGTACGTGACGCTTATGGAGAACAACTGCCACCAAGTTTTGCTGAGCGTTGACAACAAAAGCTCAACCCTGTCTTCGCGTGGGCCGTCCGTGAAGGCGGCCTCGGAAGCCATGACCTACATGGCTCTTAATCCGGATTGGCGCGAGACTTTTCTTGAGGCGCATTTGGCGACGCCTATTGAACTGTCTATCCTCGAAGACTTCGATCGCGAACCGGACGTAAAGGGCAGCGTCGTGAAGCTGTTGGATGCCATCCTGGGAGGTCCACCTTCGCCGTTTGTTGACGCACTGTTTGAGAATGCCGAATGGAAGGAGAAGGTGACGCAAATGATCGTCTCCGAAGCGCAACAGGGCAAAGGCGATATGGCGAAACTTTTCCGTCTCCTCGAAGGCGTCGCTCGCAGCGGCGTGCCCACGGGCCTGGGGGATGCACTCATGACCGCGGTTGATGCATTGATAAACCAATTGAATGACTCAGACAATGTGGACTCCGAAACGGGCGCAAGTGTGATGAACTTCGCAGATGCCATTAATGACATCGAGAATGCACTTGGGAGAGAGAAGGGATACGCCCTACTTGAGGCTTTGAGTCGGAAACTTGCTGGAATGGATGACAAAGGAGATATTGTGAAAGGTCGTTACTTTGTCAAGATTAAGGAGCTGATAGCGAGTGATGGGCCGGAGGCGATTACTATGAAGCTGCTTGACACACTGGGTGACTGTTTAGATGCGGCCCAGGGCAATATTCAATCCATTTTATCGCCGCTAGAGGAGGGTCTTCACGGCGATCCGGAGACGGTGGCTTTAACGCACTCGGTTATTGAGACGCAGCAGGTTCATGAACGTATCATGCAAACAAATAATGAGGAGACACCTCCTATCTTTAATGAGACGGAGTCCCTCAATCAATATCTCCGGGTGCTCAATGACCAGCTGGACGATCCCGTGTTCAAGACCAAGTTTGTGGATATGGATGCGTTGCATCAGAAGCTTGCTCAAATTGATCAGAATGCCACCAAGGACGCGGAGACTGAGCACCTGTTGGACACGATTCAGCAAAAGCTAGCTGAAATTGTTAACGAGGATGGGGATGTAATCAGTATAGATTTCCGTAATGGTAACGTAATCAAGAATCTGGAAGTAAAGCATTTGGAGGGGGCCCCACCTCCAGAGGAGTTGACAGTTCGTAAGGTGTATGGTTATTTGAAGAAACGGCTGGTAGACGAACAGGAGATTTCACCGTTCAAAGATCAGGATCCAATTTTAATGCAATGGTTTGAATTTGTATGGGGACGATTGAATGAATATTCGGCAGATGAAAGATTAACTAAAGAAATGTTCCGAGGAGATGAATGCAAATGGGGATGTTTATGTTGGGAGTTATGGTTGGAAAATGATTATGATTTGTGCGATAGTGTGTTAGAATGGAATGTACATGATACTATTTGTGTAACGAATCTGATTGCGGCACAGCAGACAGGTGCTTATAAAGATGTGGAAATTTGTACACCTGCCTCGTCAGCATTATCAGCGATTGCATTAAAGACAACACCAGGTGGACGAACGGTAGCGGACTTGGAGGGTATTGCCGAAACATTGCAATATAATATTCGTGTATGTCTTGATGACGAAGTGGTTTATAATCGTCAGGATCATATGATTCCTCGTCTAAAAGCAGTTGAGAGAGTAGCCGTGGATCGTAGGGTCTTTCCTGATCCAGGGATACAGGAGGTGATGTTGGAATGTTGGGATCGTTATGATGAAGGGACATACGGGAACCCTTTATTGAGACAACTTTATAGGGCTATGCGTCGAGCTTTACATCCCAACCATGTTGACTTAATTAAGAAGCAAGATGTTTGTCGTCGGTTGGTGGATGAATTAAAAAAAAATAAAGACCCTACAGTGCTGATCGATGGCTTCTTCCTACTAGGTATCTTGGCTGGCTTCCCAGCCTGCCGTGACCTAATTGGAAAAGCAAATGGTGTCGAGGAATCTCTCATTGTACTACGAGACCATCTAAGTGATGCCCCAAACGTAGGTGTCGTAACCAACGTTCTATCCGCTTTAGGCAATATCGTACTCGATCATCGTGGAAATGACGATGCTTTTGTTCGACTTGACGGACTTAAAACTGTAGTATGGGTATTGAATAATCGCTCTCAGAACTACCCAGAAATGAATGCTGCCGCTGCACTTGTAGCTAATAGCTCTTACCGACGGGATGATATTAAGGCATTGTATGGTAGCAGTCGCGTGGGTGGACCGGCTGCACTTACCAGTGCTATCGTTAGTTATGATGGCAATGATAGCGAACATGCATATCGCGCTCTGACAGCGCTGTTCAAGGCTATTGCTAACTTGGCGTTATATACACCTAACATCGACCCGATCGTGGACAACGGACTGGCAGAAGCATACTATGCTATCTTGACACAAGCGGAAGTGATTCCGGATCGTGTTATAAGTGCTAGTTTACTCACACTGGCGAATATCACCCAGGAATATGTACCACGAATCAGCGCAAAGTTCCAACCCATTCTGGCCCCTCTGATTGTTGCTGGACGTAGTGAAAGTCGACAGGACGCGACATTGATCGCTCTAATTCTCGACTCCATCGCGTCGCTGTGTCGACTCGAGGAAAATGCCGCAGCCATTACTGAGTCAGATGGCGCTGGATATGTGCTGTCGGCGCTTACAGATTGGGGTAGTTACAGCCCGGAAGTGTTGAAGTCTGGTGTGCAAGCGTTGGGTCAAATCTCGAAAACGACGGAGAACATCGAGGCGATCTTGAGCTACGACGGACTCACACTGGTCACGACCATTCTGAACGGGGAATACTTCCCGGCTGAGTCGGAAGAGAACGCTGAAAACGCAGTACCGGATGTTCTGAAACAAGAAATTGCTGCGCTATGTTTCCGTTGTTTGCGTAAACTTATGGCTGGCTATCAGTGGCCGGAAACTTTCGGTGCATACTGCCAAGCCGGCGGTATCAGTACATGGGTCTGGTGGCTGGAACAATTATGTCAGGGATCGGATCCGAGTTCGGCCATCATTACGGAGGCGTTGGCAGTGGGAGCTGGTTTGGTTAAGATTCTGTCTACGCCTGAGGCAGATCACAGCTCTCAGGTGTATACACTGCTTCACGGCCAACCTCTTGAGGAGGCAGGTGGCGGTAGCGGCTACGGACCGACCGATCGACAGGAGGACCCGACCTTCGTCGACCAGATGGGGCTGGACGTGTACACGCTGGGTAGCGCGATGCATCGCACGAGTGTCCTCATGGAGGTGGAGGCCAGTAGACAAAATGCACGCGCCTTTACACCCGCCCTGTACCTGCTCTGTATGTTTGTGAGCTATGTGCCTTATGTACCAGGTGCACTTGAATCACTGTTGGAGGGTGACCAGCAATATGTAATGGAGGCCGTCGACCACAACATGTCGCTAACGATCGAGAGTGTGGGAGAACAAACTGACGAGGCTTGGGAGCTGATTGCGCAATTGGTCATGAATGGCGCTTACACCTGGGGTAGTCCTGCATTCGATGAGCAGTTGCGGCAGTCGTACAAGAGCGTGCAAAAAATGATGGACAAACAGCCCAAGCACATACGCAAAGGTGTCGAGAGGTTCTTCGGTGTGTGGAAAAGTCTAGGACCAGACACTGCCCAACCTTACGTACAGCTACACCCCGATGCCGACCGCCTAACCTCCTGGCACCGTGAGGCGTATCCGAATGGCGTGCAGGATTTGGCTTACAAAGACGAGTTGCGAAAAGGTGGTATTTGCGAAATTGTGGACGAAGCCACGAAAGAGAAGGTTGGCGTGTTCTGGAGAGCCAACCAGACTCTCAGACACCTCCAGTGGCGCAAACAATCCGAGGCCGGAGTAAGTTCGGGAGCTGCGGAAGAACCCGCTGCCGCCACCGGTAAGATCCGGAAACGAGATAAGCTCAAAGGCCTCCTTACCCGCATGGCTAGCATGGGTCAAGCCGATACGGAAGCACCCGTCAAGGCCGCCAACATCGACCTTGGTACTCTCGAATTCACCTCCCAATTACCCGCCGGACGCGTGCGATTCTCCAAAGGTGCTGAAACCTCTGCATTCAAAGCATACGGCGTTGGAGGTGTCAGTGGTGTCAGTCCCGATAAGTGTATCTCAATTCTCGGTCCGCCCACCGCCGAAAACCCCGCTGGTGAAGAACTCTCGATGGTCTTCGGCAGCAAAAAGGAACGAGACTACATCCTCCTCATGTTCACCGAGTGGCGACACGCTCTCGCCAATCAGTAAGGCGCCAGTATAAAGTCCTGTGGACCTGTCAGACCGGACTTCGACGCCTGTCAAGTCTCGTGACAGCTCTCTTGGGACGTAAGTCTCTTGGCAAGTCTCTTCGAAGGACAGAGGGAGGGTCAAACACGGGGGAGATGCCGCTCATTTTTCACTTTACCCTTCAATTATAGACAGATTGCGAAGGTAGTTAGGTTACGACAGACAGACAGCTAGATCTCGGCAGGTAGCTAGGAAGACTCTTAAACACTGGGACTGACTCAACCAGATCACGCACCATCATTCAGACGACCATTGACGCATCCAGAGCCTGCTTCAGTGGGAGACAAGACGATGTACAGGAGGTTTGCTGCCCTACTGGCTGTGGCGGCGTCGATACGGGGTGCCGAACATGGACAGATGTCCTTAATAGCGCCCGAGTTCGCAGGGGTCGCGCAAATCCAAGAGCAACAGTCGGCTGTCCCGGGGGGTGTTGTCCAGGGTGTGGCTTCGAACGCGGGAGTTCAATGCGATGTGACATTCGAGAACGCGCTATGTCTTCGAAACGGCGAGTACGTGATTATGCCTCCTGCGCGGGCTGAGGGATTAGTTGCGCGCTATCTCTTCGACTCGGGGCACGCAGTCGACGTGAGCGGTCACGGCTACCACGGCTCGGGCGTTGTGACGCCGGGGCCGTCTCCCTTCGGCGGAGGCAGTGGCTACAGTGCCCGGCTGGGCAAAAACACCCTGGTTCAAATCCCGGGACTGGCAATCGGTTCCGCCACCACGCACGAATGGGCGTACTCCTTCTGGCTCTACCTTATCAAAGATACAGCTGACAAAGCCCAGGATTCCTACTGTCCGCGTAAGATCGACCCGACCGGCACAGGTGTGTCTTTTTCACACACGCACAGGTGTTTGATTCCCACAGGTCGTGCAGGTGCGTGACACGTGACACAGGCGACATCTTTTCGGTTAGTGATTGAGTCTGGCGACGGCGAGGCGGTAACTGGCGTGGAGGCGGGTCACTCGTACCTGTCGATCGCGCTGAACGGGCAGAGTCGCGGATTGCGTGTGAGTGTAGCGAGTTCGCACGGGCTAGAGTTCTTCGACCTGCACGCGCATTTGGCGTTGCAGGTGTGGTACCGTGTGGCGGTGACGCGGCAGAACAACCGCGTGGTCGCGTACGTGAACGGTGTGAGGGACGCGTTTCTGGATTTCAAGGGCGACGTCCTAGACGCAGATTCAGTAGCCGACGGACTGACGAGTCTGCGACTAGGCAGCAATGACTGCCTCGCCTTCCTCGTGGACGACTTGGTTGTGTGGAATCAACTGCCAGGTTCCCTTTATATTGAAGCCGAGGCCGCCATGGCACTGGGAAACCTCGAGCCGGCAGCCTTTGAACTTGCCTGTGTCCAATGCACCAAAACCGAAGCTGAAGAAGGCTGCTCTGATCAATATCATCTCTGCGGCGACTGGGAGCTTAACGGCGGCGTTCTCCAAGCTGTACGACAACTCGGGTGGCTCCAACTCGGCTTCAAAGTTCACTCTGCCGGTGCGGCGCGTGGCATTGTGATACAAACCGCAGACGACGCCACACCCACCGACACGCCCACAGACTCCGGCGTCGGCGGGCTCGGCATCTGTTGTAGAGATTGAACGCCTTTTTCCACACCCACTAGTCACACCAACCGACCGCCAGCACTCATCGTTTAGTCCCACTCACCAGTCAATTCTAACCCCTAGCCATGACCCGTTTAACCACTAGCCATGACCGGTTTAACCCCTAGCCAACATCTAACTATCGCTGCAAAGAATCTGGCACACGACCAACTGGGTGACTGTCCATCAGACTAGACAAATCGTCCGCGTGCAGCCTCAGAGCCAGCTCGCGGGCGGTCAACCCATCCTAAAGAACAGCCTTTATTACGGGGCAGTCACTGTGCGTGTGCATCACTCGCAAACATCCTTTGGGACTTTGGGAACTTACGTTGTTGCTCTGCCGCGTGTTCGCCCCATGCTCGAGCAATACAGCCACCATGCTGGGGTTCCTCAAGTGAACGGCGGCCAAGAGTGGAAGGGCTCCAACCTGAAAACATTTTGAGATCTCGTGTTTGACATCTTCAGTAGGAACATTTTGACATCAGAGCTCGTGTTAAGAGATCGTGTTAAACAGATCGTGTTAAACAGATCGTGTTAAACAGATCGTGTTAAACAGATCGTGTTAAACAGATCGTGTTAAACAGATCGTGTTAAACAGATCGTGTTAAACAGATCGTGTTAAACAGATCGTGTTAAACAGATCGTGTTAAACAGATCGTGTTAAACAGATCGTGTTAAACAGATCGTGTTAAACAGATCGTGTTAAACAGATCCCGTTAGGTGCCAAAGGTCGGTCGGTTGGTCGGTGAGTGAGTGTTACTCTCGAGACCGTGTTGGGGTCCGCTTTATGCGTCAATAACAATCTACACAATTCTACGTCGTTCGCGCCCGCGGCCAGATGTAATGCCGACGTGGCCAACTGAAAACACGAGGAATGCAGACAGTCCCTACATTCCGGGTGAGGGCGGGGTGCGGAGGGCGGGGTGCGGAGGGCGGGGAGCGGAGGGCGGGGTGGCGG
>NW_011645774.1:475023-483123 GCF_000223845.1 Gregarina niphandrodes | reverse complement strand
TTACGTTAGTTCCGACGTTGGGATCGGCTCCATTTTTCAGGAGGGCTTCTGCGACCTCGTAGGCCCGTTTTCTGCAGGCGATGTGGAGGGGAGTTTGGCCTTGAGGGCCCTTGGCGTTGACAATGTCGGTCTTTGTGGGGGCATGTGTTAGGAGCGTATTGACGACGTCGGCACAGGTTGTGGAGGCGGCGGTGTGTATGACGAAGTAGCCCAGAGCGTCAGGACAGCGGACGAGTAGTTGGGTGACGATCTCTGGCGGTCGATCGGCGAGCAAGGCCTGGATGGACCGGATCTCCTTGCGAATGACGGCGCAGCGGAGAGCTGACGCCAGAACCTCGGTCGGGTTGGACGATTGCTTCAAAGAAAGCGGCGTCGTGGTCGACACGCCCGTCGAAGAGGAACAACGGCGGTGGCTCACCCTCGGCACCGCCACAGGTTTCCGCACCGACGTCGTTCTCGAGGGAAGCCGCGGTGGGCCATGAGCTACATTGCTCCGAGATACCTTGTTCCCAAACGACTCGCCGCCAGTCAGTTGGGGAGAGGGGATCGGCTGGGGAGAGGGGACTCCGCGAAGCTGGACTCCGCCAAGCCGAACTCCGCCAGTCAGGACTTCGGCGTCGATCGATTTAGCCTCTCGCTCAAGGACCCAGCCCGCATTCTCATCGCCTCGACCACCCCCCCGGCTCGGCGACTTGGGGGCTTGGGGAAGGTGGACCTGAGGGAGGTGGAGACGGATTTTGGGCGGCGACAAGTGGACGCCAGTAGACTCCGTGTGGCATTCGGCGACAGGGGCGTTCTTGGGCAGTGTCATCGACGCAGCCTGATCGTAAGCCAGCCATTTTCTAGCATACGTCCATATCGACGTGACTATAGATCTAAGAAGGGGACATTAGATCCAACGTGATCAGACGTGTAGCACACCCGCCTTTGTGCTTCACACACGCGTTTGTGTTTGACACACGTGTGCGGCGTACCTAACAATTGCTACCACGGGCGCGAAGGGCTTTTGGGCCGTTGCCAGCATGACACAGAAGATCGTGAAGGGCTGCCGCGCCGCTGCCAACATTATATAAAAGAATTTATTGTTGAAAGATGGAGTCGTTGCCGGCGATTATGTGAAGCATTATGACGGCGTCCGTTAGGGCGGAGCCGTTGGCTAGTTCGAAGAGGAAGACCTGTGGGATACGGGCGAGTTGACCGGTGCTGAGGTGGAAGGTGAAGGCGGTCTGCGGAGGTGAGTCGAGTTGGAGTTTTTTCATGAGGTCAAGATCGGGCTTGCTGTAGATCTTGACATGGTCGCCTTTTACCACAGAGAAAAGCAGCTCCGTCCCACGAGTGAGGTCCATTCCACGCGACTCCTTGGCCGCCAATCGGATCACCATCGACCGTGTCCGAACTGTTTTATGCAACATTAAGATCCGGTAACAACAGTCGCCCTGACGTATCACCTGCCAATCCTGCTTGCTACCGAAACGACGAACCAATTCCACAGACTTGTACCGAGCACCCGCAGACGGAACCGCCCGAATCGAATCCTTCACCGAACGATCCCACCACTCGAAGTCTAACGACGGCACACTCACCGCACGCTCATAACGCACACCATTAAACACGCCGCCGGCCTTCTCTGTTGGACCGAGGTTGGTCACAGCACCCACCACTGTACCGAGTCCTAGGTCTGGACCTAGGTCTGGACCTGGTCCTAGGCCAGACACAGATCCAGAGCCCGCCGCCAGCAATGAGCTGGCGCCAAGTGATGAGTCGCTCGTTAACGACCCGTCGTCCAAGTCGACTAGCGTCTCAACTCCTCCAGTCCCCGCCGGCCCGGCAGGCCTGACCGGTCTGGCGTCGTCGTCCACCTTGACCAGGCGCATTTCAGGTTCCCGAGCGGCGGGACCGCGACGGTGGCGCCGGTCGTCTCGTGGGTCCACGTCTTCTCTGACGTTCCATTGGTTATCCTCCTGCTCTCTATCTGCGACCGGTCCCTGCTCGTCCTGGATCTTGGCTCTGTCAGCTAGCCTGACTCTGTCAGTCAGGGCGGGAGGGGCGCGATCTGGAGGCTTGCCGAGTCTGCGGGAGCCACCTCCGACTCTGCCGAGAAGCTGTTCTTCGACCAAGTCTGCTTTGAACACGGCCGTGGCTTTGGTGTTGGTCAGGCTGCCATCTACTGACTTGTACTCGATACGCTCGCCGGCCCACCACTTCAGCACCGGGATCCGCACGCGCTTTGTCCGACAGCGCACGATCTTCCCTTCTTTGTTCATCGCCGAGAAGGCACGTTCGTCGTCAGATGAGGACACCTCGCAGATCGATATCCGACGCAACCGCCGCGAGGCCTCGGACAGACGCAATGTCGCCTCTCCTACCAGCGCCAGGTCCTTTCCAACCGGCACCAGTGCTTGACTGTCCGCCCCATCGGCTCTACTCGCTGCTACCTTACCTTGTCTGCTAGCTAATCTAACCTCTTGCGTCTTCTTACTCGCCAACTTGGGTTTCGCTTTGGCCTTCACCTTAGCCTTAGTCTGAGCCATCTTCCTTCCTGCCGACCTAGTCGTCCTAACGGGCTTGGTAGGTTCCCTATGAGCCACTGGCGCGTCCATAGTAACCGCTGGCTCGTCCGTGATGGCCACCGGCTCCTCATCAACAGCCTGTGGCGGTTCGTTCCAGTCCGCCGGCAGAGGGCTGTCATGCAGGAATGAGTCCACTTCGGTACCACCCGCGTCAGCACCACCCTTCGGATCCTTCGCTATCCTCCGGTCCGCTAACACCTCCTGTGCGGTCTCGCTTTCGGCGGCTGGTGCTTCTCGTCCCGGGTCCTGGTCCAGCGGTCGGGGCGTGACCCAACTGGGACTGTTCGGCACTTGGTGCTTCAGAACGGCGTTCACCGTGTCGGCGAAAGCCTTCAGATTCACAAAGGCCTTGTACGGCTGAGCCGACCCTCGAGAACTGTCGCCATTAACTACCTGCCCAGCACTACCTACCCCTGCTGGCTCGACCCCGGTCCGTTCGGTGCCTGGATCTTCAACCTCCGCTTGCACCGTCTCGACCCCTCCTTGCTCAACCCCTACCCCTGCCGTCGACTCCGGGCCCGCCGTCAACTCAGGCCCTGCCAAATCGGAACTTCCCCTCTTCTCTCTAGGCTTCTGAATGATGGGCTGCCCACTGTTCTGGCTATCACGGAACTGAACCGAAACCTCCGTCTGGATTCCACTTGCCTGTTCAGACGTCGTGGCAAACGGTGCTTGGTCACCCCGGCCCTTCGCTTGAGTCACCAGACGCGATCGTTTTCGTGGCACTTGGTGAGTTGGCTCCGGATCCGAGACCAATACCTGCAAAGTTCTATCCGCCATCGGCGACTCCGCGGTTCGAGTCTCGCTAGGCTTTCTTTTCAAGTTCTTACCGTTGGACTTGCTCACAACCGCCTCTGGGCCCACCGCGCTTGGCTTATGCGCCGCGATTGCCTTACTCCCCAACGTTGCCTTACCGGCCACGGCTTCTTTACCGGCCAAGGTTGCCCTACCAGCCGCAGTTATCTTACGGGTAGCTGGTGCCTTGCCGTTTGCCGCCTCTCTCCTTCGAGCTCCTTTCTTCTGCTCCGCTACCTCTGGCCGATCGGGGGGACTTTCGGGAGGGTCGGAGTGGTGGTACACCTGGTCACTACCGTCCGCCGGTTCGATCCCCAACTCCGCGATCGGACGACGGTCCTCCGACTGCGGTAGAGAGTCTCTCTTGTTCGCGTCTTCAGACACAGCCGACACTCCAACCTTCTGCTCCGGTCTGCCCTCAGGCGCTCGAGATTCGACGCTGGCTCGAGATTCAACACCGGTTCGAGACTCAACGCTGGCTCGAGAGTCCGGAGGCAGTGACTTTGTCTTCAGGTTTCGTCTGCTTAGCTTGGATGTCTTCTTGCTCAGCTGTACACCTGCTTTTTTCTTCGGCCGCTCTTTCACCACCTTCCCATTACTTGCTTTAGTAGCGACAACATCGTTAGCGACAACATCGTTAGCGACAACATCGTTAGCGACAACATCGTTAGCGACAACATCGTTAGCGACAACATCGTTAGCGACAACATCGTTACTCTCTAGAGTCCGGGCCAGGTCGCCGACGTCTACCCTGTCGTCGTTATCTGCCCTGTCGGCCAGGTGCATTACGCCTTCGGCTGTTCGACCATTGCCGTTTATTACCAGACCACTGGTTGCATGATCGTCATTGGTTTGAGTACTGAAGAGCTTCGTTGCTGGAGGGTAGTTGATTGTAGGAGCGTCGTTAGCTGCAGCGGTGGGCGGGATCTCTGAAGGTTTCGTGTCTGAAGGTTTAGGTGGGCGTAGTCTCTGGATAATGCTCCTTCCCGGTACGGGTTCTGGTGGGGTGGAGGTCTTCCGTTTATCTCGTTCGCCCAATGGTGTTATGGGTCTTTTACCCAGCATGGGAGGCAACAGCGGAAAGTCAACGGTCTCCGTGTCTCCATGTCGCCCGGAGGTGCTGCTACCTGGCTCGTCATAATATTTCCAATCCGCCGCCAAACTGTAGCGCTCCGGGTGCAACATGCGAGTCACAGCCTTCTCAACGTTGTCGCTTCCTGAGGTTGCTTGTTCTTCATTGCGATGGTCATTGCGATGGTCATTGCGATGGTCATTGCGATGGTCATTGCGATGGTCATTGCGATGGTCATTGCGATGGTCATTGTTGTAAGTCGAGTGGACATCTGGAGGTCGGTGGCGCGAGTCGTCCATCTGCCCAATCAGCATGTTCAACACATCCATTTCGTTGTCCGGCATGGTCGACGTCCGGACGCTATCCATTGACTCTCGATGGGAACGGCGCGGGTTGAAACTATTCGACGTCTCCTCAGAGTTGGATTCGTTCATCAATACATTCATCAAGCGTTCGTGATACTCGCGCGAACTTGTATCGGCCGGCAAACTCTCTCTTGTTATAGTCACTGGTTCTCTATGTTTATCCTGACCATTAAGCGGCACACTCCCATGCGCATAATGATTTTCCTTGTTCTGGTGATTGTCTTGTCCTCGAGACGGTCGCTGCTCTTCTAAGCCCACCTCCAACAATTCAAAAGGAATCCAGCTCCCCGAAACTCTGCGATTGGACTCATAACCCCGCCCGCTCAGCTCCAAATCGCTCTGTCCACGTCTGGTCTGTTCATGGCTGGTCATTTCATGGCTGGTCATTTCATGGCTGGTCGTTTCATTACTACTCTGGGCGGTGGCCCCGCCGAGCTGATAGAATATTTCAAACGGGTCATCTGCATCCCTCAAGACATCTAGTACATTTTCGATTGCATTGGCTACAGACGGCGGTTTGATAGGTGTAGCTTGAAATTCGTTCACGAGGTCCCTAATATCCCAGTCATTGTTGCTCATATTTTTGCTGGTAAAACGCTGGCTGCTTACCCCGGACGGCAACTCTCGAAGTACCCGCTTTATGCCACAAGAGTGTTAGGACTTTGTCCATTAGGACTTTGTCCATTAGGACTTTGTCCATTAGGACTTTGTCCATTAGGACTTCGTCTATTAGGACTTCCGTTTATCGGTTTGTGTACTGTGAGATGGTTAGTATACTGTGAGATGGTTAGTATACTGGGGGGTGGTCGGTATACTGGAGGGTGGTCGGTATACTGGGTGTAATTAATTAGACAAAGTTAATTTTGGTGAGGGTTCCAACTCGCCGACAGCCGAACGGACGATGTCTGCGGCTTTGTGTAGCTCGGGTTGGGTGATGATGAGAGGGGGTGCAAGTCTGATTATATGGTCATGAGTCGGTTTGGCTAAGAGTCCGAGATCTTTGAGATGTAGACAGAGTTGCCAGGCACTGAATTGTGGATAGATCACGACACCCCATAAAAGTCCGCGACCTCTAACTTCCTGGATTATATGTGGAAAGTCGTGTTGTATTGACTGTAGAAGCTTTTGGAACACCAGCCCTTTTTCGGCAGCTTGTTTGGACAAGTCGCGTTCCAATATCTCCTTGACCGCAGCCACGGCAACAGCACTACCAATAGGGTTACCTCCATATGTGCTTCCATGCTGGCCGGGCCTAATAGTAAGCATGATTGGATCATCAGCGAGGACGCAAGAGACGGGGTAGACGCCGCCACCTAGGGCCTTCCCCAGACATATGATGTCAGGCCGAATGTCGTCGTAATAGTGACAAAGTAACTTCCCAGTTCGGCCAAACCCGGTTTGGATTTCATCGAGTATGAGAAGCACGTTGTTCTCGCGACATGCCTCACTGACGGCCTTGAGATACCCCGCCGGAGGCACCACGATTCCGGCCTCACCTTGGATGGGTTCCAGCAGCACCGCCGCCAATCGTTCACTGTTCTCTTTAATCACTTGGATCATGGCTTGGCTGTCTCCGAAGGGCACCTTCAAAAAACCAGGCAAAAACGGTCCGTACCCACTAAAACTTTCTGGATCGCTCGAAAACGAAATCACGCCCAGAGTCCGACCATGGAAGTTGTTCTCCGCAACCACAATTAACGCTTCATTCGCCGCAATCCCTTTCACGTCATAGGCCCACCGCCGACCCAACTTGAGTGCAGTCTCCACCGCCTCCACACCCGTGTTCATAAACAACGCCTTGTCGTAGCCAAACGTCTCCGTAAGCAACTTCTCCGCCAGCCCCAACTGGTCGTTGTAAAACGCACGCGATGTCAGATCCAGACGCCGAGCTTGTGCGATCATCGCCTCCACAATCCGCGAGTTCCCATGACCTTGATTGATCGATGAATACGCCGACAGAAAGTCAAAATAAATACGACCATCAACGTCCTCCATCATACACCCAGAGCCACGAGTCAATACCACCGGCATCGGATGGTAATTGTGAGCACCAACCTGGCTCTCCAACTCCATATACGACTCAGCCACCCCTACCGTCTCCTTCTCCACCGCCGTCTCGTCCAATATCTTTTCTGTACCTGCCTTCTCGTCCAGTGCGGTCATTTCCTCAACAAGTATACAACTGTTCAATCACCGAATCTTTCAGTTCGGGAAAACCAACTGACTACTGCACCCGGAAAGGAAAACCGTCACGTCTACACCGTTCAACTAGGATTTTATTGAGCGATCCTTTTTGCGGGTGGACGATTGCCCGTTGAATTGAACGACTGCGACAGCAGATTGTTGACTATGATAAGGTTCATGTCGGGGGGGGGGGGCAACTGCCGACCCGATAGGTCGGTAGTGCGGATGCTTTGATGCGCCGTCGGTGACAGGCTAATGATCAGAGGTATGCTGAAACATGAATTTCCCTAGTTGAACGTTCTCCCAGTAACGGGAGACGGTGCGCAACCTGTCTGGAAGCCCGAAAGCCGTAAAACTTAAAGGTAGTAGAGGAAAAAACCGCGGTAGACGCCCAGTGCTACCCAACGACCAATAGGTCCGGCCTGTGCCGTTTCCAGTTCGTGCATCCCAAATCTTGGGGTACGATGCCAACCCTGTGTTCCCGAACCACTTCCACAACGAAACGAAAAACTCCCAATTTCGTTCCTGTCTTCGCCGGCTCCACCCATTTTTTTTTGACAATAAATTCGGGCCGTCTCCATTTGAGAGTTAGTGGTGGCCAGAAAAATGGCCGGAAGTCTTAGCAACGGCCGGAAGTCTTAGCAACGTGTGGAAGTCTTAGCAACGTGTGGAATCTTGGCAACAATGCACATTGACTTGTGGTGGATGCATAACCGTATGATGAAGTAATATATTCAACCGTATGATGAAGTAAGATATTCAGATTCCTTCTGCATTGTTCAGTGAGGAGAAACCTATCATTCTTTCTGATGCGTCGCTTACACCATCTGTCTACGAGAAAAGGAGGCTGTTTCTTCTTGTCGTATCGTGAGTGTTCTGAAATGCACTTTGTGATGACAATTTACAACCTACCCAAATCGATTTCTGACGTGTGCTGACGAAATCAATTGTATCATGTACCACCAGTCTGATAATCACGAGTAGATTGGCCCACTTGGTTGATCGTCACATACATTCTATATGATGCATACTCTATATGATGCATCCGTATTTAACTGAATCCCTTTGAAGATTTATGTACAATCACCAAGATCGCTGATTTTTAGGGGGGGGG
>NW_011645774.1:474391-474868 GCF_000223845.1 Gregarina niphandrodes | reverse complement strand
AGTCTGATAATCACGAGTAGATTGGCCCACTTGGTTGATCGTCACATACATTCTATATGATGCATACTCTATATGATGCATCCGTATTTAACTGAATCCCTTTGAAGATTTATGTACAATCACCAAGATCGCTGATTTATTCACCCCACCCTGTTTCTACTGACAGGGAGGGGGTCCAGTGTTCGTATTTGTCGGTGGGCATGCTGATGAGCCGATAGGTTAAGTGTCGCTCACAGTTGACATGGCCCGGGCCACCACCTTGACCTCAAACCTTTGTTGGCCTGGAACCTTTGTGATGACAATTTACAACCTACCCAAATCGATTTCTGACGTCTGCTGACGAAATCAATTGTATCATGTACCACCAGTCTGATAATCACGAGTAGATTGGCCCACTTGGTTGATCGTCACATACATTCTATATGATGCATACTCTATATGATGCATCCGTATTTAACTGAATCCCTTTGAAGATTT
>NW_011645774.1:467607-474371 GCF_000223845.1 Gregarina niphandrodes | reverse complement strand
CGGGCCACCACCTTGACCTCAAACCTTTGTTGGCCTGGAACCTTTGTGATGACAATTTACAACCTACCCAAATCGATTTCTGACGTCTGCTGACGAAATCAATTGTATCATGTACCACCAGTCTGATAATCACGAGTAGATTGGCCCACTTGGTTGATCGTCACATACATTCTATATGATGCATACTCTATATGATGCATCCGTATTTAACTGAATCCCTTTGAAGATTTATGTACAATCACCAAGATCGCTGATTTTTGGGGGGGGGGGGCCAAATTTGTGTTCGTGGTTTGAGCAATTATCATTTACGTTGAATGTCTGTCAGCGGTGAATATTTGTTAGCGGTGAATATTTGTGAGCGGTGAATATTTGTGAGCGGTGAATATTTGTGAGCGGTGAATATTTGTGAGCGGTGAATGAATATTTGTGAGCGGAATTGTTGGGAGAAAAAAGTATCTTTTTCTTTAAAGAAACTTCTCAGACCTTGCGTTAGGTCTGGCTGGACTCAGGACCTCGGGCTGGTCCTGAACTGCGATCGATTCGATAAGGCGCGATTACGCCCTGCCCTGTGCTAAGCGCGCTCAGTATCTTTGACGCCATTTTGCTGTCAAGACGATTAGCACCAGTCGGTCTCTGTTGTTAACGACAATACGATTCGTCCGGATCCATGTTACATCCGGTCGTGACATTCTCCGATATTAGCGAAGCGAGTTTTGGTCAAGCTGTCCCAGTCATTTGTCCCCCAGCGCGCACGCACGCCTCGGCCTGTCTTCAAGCCTCGGCCGGCGGTCACTGGCGGGTCACCAGACCTCGGCCTGTTTCCACAGGGTTCTCGTTTTTGTGTAATGATCATTGTACGGAGGGCACCCCATGTTGCATCGTGTTGCGCATTCGTCGCGGCGGAGTGCTTTAAGCCTCGATTGCACCAGGTACACACCTGGAACATACTAGAATTTGAATTCCACACTAGAATTTAGATTTCGCAAACCAAACATTTGGGCCTGTTTTCCTTTGAGGAACTATGTTTTTAAGACTCTTTTTAAAGCCGTCAAATCTGCTCAGATTAGGCTTGAATATGAGGCAGAAGCAGGCCACTGTGTAGGCGCCTAAAACATAAACCGCCGGCCCCCACAGTAGCGCGGGCGGAATGACCATTGTGTACGTTGTTCCGCCAATAGTCGTTGTTCCGCCAATAGTCGTTGTTGGTTGGCCTCCTAGAGTGAGACTGTACAGAACAAAGGTAACGATGGTTGTGGTGTACAGAAGGTGGGCCGAGGTAACGATTCGGTTAGTGATGCGGTTATGGGGTGACCTTTTTGCCAGTTCCAAAGCATTCCGGTAGCTGACAAATAAGTACATTGCCTGTAGCAAGGCTCTCACATATCCGGAAGCATGTTCCCGTCGCGAAACGCTTATTTTCAGCCAGACGACAACGAAACTGGCGACCATGTTCCATGTGATCTGGAAGAAGATGCTCTGATTCATTACAATGAAGGCATGTGTCATGATAGGTTGTCCAATGTCCCAATTAAGGGAATACTCGCGTTGCAAGTACACACCCGAACACTCCGATGAAGACCTCAGACAATCGCCGGGCAGATCCAAAGTCGACAAGTCCTCAGAAGAACTTGAAGAGGAGAGACATTCACTACTGTCATCGTACAAACGACACGACGCCCCATAGCCGCTGTCAAACACTCCCTGGCGCACAGTACCCTTCTCCATGCCAGCCACCCGTCCGCCCGGGACTCTACTGCTGGCCCCCGTGACGGCTGAGTCGTCATTGATGTTTGCTCCGTCGCCAAACTCACTAGCGAACACGGCCTGACGGAATTGTACCTCGTCAACCACTCCTCCATACCGCGGCGAGCCGACCCTCAACTTTGGAGTAGGGAGCTGCCCATCTGGAGTAGGGGGTTGCCCATCTCTCATTGAGCCCGCCGTAACAGACTGGGTGCCTACCGACCCCCTTGTCGCCACCGACCCCCTTGTCGCCACCGACCCTGTGGTAGCCACCGATCCGGTCGTAACGGACTTCGTGGAGAGACTACCAATGGTCAGAGTGTCGCGGAAGTAGGTTCCTTTGGTCGAGCGCACGCACCATGAGGAGGCGACGGTGCTGTCGTTACTGCTTCCCGCTCTTCTAAAGAGTGTTGGCGAGAGTTTGTCGGTAGTCGGCGATGGGGTCCATTGCGAGGTTGCGGCCATCCGGGACGACCTGTCCGCCGCCGGTAGTGATGTTTCGAGTGTTCGATAAGGCGACCCGAACCTCACAGAAACGCTTTCGCTGGAAGGCAACTTCTTAGTGGAAGGTAGGCACCCAGTGGAAGGTAGCCCCCCGGTGGAAGGTAGGCCCCTGGCGGAAGGTGAGGAGGCGTATTCCGGAATATTCTCTCTCAAAGCCCGTCCCAAACTGGCCTTTCGTTCGCCGGTCGTAGGACCTGACCTGTAGGACCTGGAGGGTCCCGGCGGACTACTACCGACCACAGGTCGAGGTGACGAAGGAAGGGACGTCGGCAGTTGGCGGTGCACTGGGCTCAGGCAAGTGGGATGGGCAGTGCTATGATGCTCAGAGGGGGGAGTAGCGGGATGACCATCCGTGTAAGTCGCAGGGCACGGGGTCCGTCGACGACAAATGTCGATCCTAGGTGCGACAAGTTTAGGCGCCGTCGTCCTAATACCCGTCGGTGTTTCGGAAGGGGTGACTGACCTGAAGGTTCTCGACGGGATACCAGGTCTCGCCACCTGGTAGCCTGTCCGAGACTGAGCAGTTGGTCGCGTGCTTAGCTTAGTCTTTAGTGTGGGACTCGGCGTTGTGCGGGGACTGGGTCGAGTTCCGGGAGTGCGGACGGGCGAAGTGGAACGTTTCAGGGCGTGGGATGGCAAGCTCCTTTCTTGCAAGCCGAGTCGGTGACGGGATGGCGAAGCGGATGAGCAAACGGCGCTCACATACGGCACCGCTGAACTCTTCGCAGCCAAACACCGCGTGTAACTGTACAAAGTCTCTAATACTATACATAAAACCAAACCTAATAAGCATCTGCAAGAAGACAATCGTTCTCCATTGAACTCATTTTATACACTCCTCCCATCGCTCACATTTCTATCCACTCATTCGACGCGTAGCCGGGGGCGGGAGTACTCACTTTTCTTTGATGCTGTTCGCCGAACACAACAAAGGTAGTGTTCGGTACATATGAGTGATGGCTGCGGAGTGGAGCAACCAGTATACAGTGCCGAACCAAGGCCTCAGGCTACATCTAAACATTTTCCGGCCTCTAAAAATATCATGACCACAACTCTGCCACCCGCGGCCACTCTGGTGCAGTTATTGAAAGACGATACTCGTAAGGATATGGACGAAGACGGAAAATGGCGGTCGACTGGTGTCGGCGCACGTGTGTGCACACGCGTGTGCGCAAATAAATTAGTTGTCCTCTCTGCAGCTGATGATTTTCGATTATGGACTTTGAAAACGCTCAACAACTGCTGTCCTCAGCAGTGGTGCCAGATTGCGTCGGAGGCGTCGACACTGTAAGATTCTATCACTGTGTATTGCGGATTTTTCTATTGGCCTGTTTCTTCTGAATTGTTGTATGTTGGATCATGGGTCGCCACTGGATTATGGTCGCCGTTGTAGAGAGTCCTGTTATGGGACTATGAAAGATAATAACGTTTGTAAAAAGGCGTTGGCTTTGCTGTTGAGTCAAGTATATTTCCATTTGGACGATTATGCTCAGGCTTTGCGGTATGGTTTGTCGAGCGACGAGTGGTTAATGAGTTACATGCGAAGTTTTTACGGGAGCGAAGACTCGTCAATGCGAGAGCCTGTAGCTATCGACGGGACCGCGGAGGTTCCGGAGCCGAGTGCAGAGTTGAAAGAGTTTGTCGACAAGCTAATATCATTGTGTTTGGATGAGTACGTGCGTATTCGGTCTCGAGATACTGAGTCGGCGCTCGACGGCTTGGTGGGGCGAACGTTAGGGACTGAAGCGGCAGCCATGACCCTGCAGCCTGATAGCAAAGACGGGTCCGGAATGGAGAGAGAGGATAGCAATGTTCCTTTGGACAAGTTAGAGAAATTTGTCGAGTCCTTGTTGCGGTTGGAGGATGTGCCGGAATATTCAGAGGAGACGCTCAAGCTGTTGCTTGGAATAGCGATAGAAGCTTGTAATAAGGCGCAAGTGGAAAGGATTCTAAAGTTTACGGCTGACCCGTTCAACCTGATTCGGTACGTAATGAGTGTGCACGAGTTAGTAATCCCTAGCAAGCAGTTCCGGCAGGAGGTGTTGGAGGTCATTCGCGCAATTTACAACAGCAAGTTGGGGGACTTTGCGGGTTCGAATCCGGGAGGTGTGGCTAGCAAGTTCACAGATGAGCTGCCGACATATGTTCAAGCGTTGTATCTCTGCAAGGACACTGACGGGATTGTGAAGGTGATTCGGGCGTTGGTGGACAGCACGGAGAAGGTGAATCACCTCAAGGCCTACCAACTGGCCTTTGACTTGTTCGAGTACGGATCGCAGAGTCTGATAAAGGACATCCGCCGACATCCATTATTGCAAAAGAGCGTCAAGCCGGCCTCAGAGAACCCGACACCGGCAGAGCCAGAGCCCGATGTGGCAAAGTTAACGGATTCCGGGGTTGACGAGGAGTTGGGGCGGATCGAGAGCATTTTGTCAGGCGGTTATCAGACGCGTTTATTGTTGAAATTTTCGAACGCTAAGAATGAGACGGACTTGGGAATTTTGGAGGCGGTGAAGCAGGGTCTTGGTAGTCGGTACGCGGTCCTGCATTCCGTGCTGATAGTGTGTCATTCGTTTATGCAACGCGGGACAACATGCGATTTATTCTTGCGGAACAATTTGGAATGGTTCAGCAAAGCCACTTGTTGGGGCAAGTTTACGGCTACGGCGAGTTTGGGAGTAGTGCATCAGACGCACAATGACAAGTCGTTCCGTGTACTCTCTACCTACCTACCGGGCATTCCTGGTTGGTCTGCCGGGAGTTCGTTTAGCGACGGTGGCGCGTTGTATGCATTAGGTCTCATCCATGCGAATATGGGGAGCGAGGAAGTGATTCGCTACCTCTTGTCGCAGTTATCCGGACGCGGTAGTGGTGAGGAGCGGACGGTTAACGAAGTGACGCAGTATGGCGCGGCATTGTCTTTAGGACTGGCGGGGATGGGTTCAGGTGAAGCAAGTGTGTCTGAGGCGCTCGAGGCTGTTTTGATGATGGACAACGCGACGGCGGGAGAGGCGGCGGCGATAGCACTGGGCTTGGTTGCGATTGGAACCGGGGACCGTAAGGTGATCAGTACATTGTTGTTGTACGCACAGGAAACACGGCACGAGAAAATCGTACGAGCCTGCGGTTTGGGAGTAGCCTTTTGCTGTCTGGAGATGCAGGAGGAGGTGACGGATGTGGTAGAAGAGATGCTGCAGAACTTGGACCCTTTAGTGCGTTATGGTGGCTGTTTTGCTCTAGCACTTGCCTACGTCGGTACGGGCCGTCAAGCAGCCTTAAGGACGCTGCTGCACATCGCCGTGAGCGATCCAGTCGACGACGTACGGCAGGCAGCCGTAATCTCGGTGAGCTTCCTCCTCTCCAACCGTCCGGAACAGGCTCCGCGGGTCTTCCGATTTTTGGCGGACTCATTCAATTTCCGTGTTCGATACGCGGCAGTCCTGGCTCTTGGTATCAACTGCGCGGGTACCGGCAGTCCAGAAGCGCTAGCAATTTTAGTACCTGCGACACGGGACGTGCATGACGTGGTACGACAGGGCGCTTTCATCGCACTCGGTCTCGTCATGGTGGAATGTTCGGAACGTTTTGTTCGCGATATGCGCGTCGAACAGGAACGAAATGCGCCGGAGACTCAGCGCAAGGCGCGGGAACAGAACCGGCAGGGCAAACGTGCCGCTAG
Source organism: Gregarina niphandrodes (assembly GCF_000223845.1). Lineage (NCBI taxonomy): Eukaryota > Apicomplexa > Conoidasida > Eugregarinorida > Gregarinidae > Gregarina > Gregarina niphandrodes. Next base: position 468,445 of record NW_011645774.1, on the reverse strand, counting down.
TTCCTCCCTCGACGGCATCCCGACACCGATGCAGGTGCGCGAACATTTGGTGGAGACCGCACTCGATCTTAAGGAAGACCTTATGGCCCGCGTGGGCGCTATCGTTGGCCTCGGCATCCTTGATGCTGGTGGACGCAATTGCACCATCGCTGGACCTCGTCGTCGCGAAACGCTTGTTGGACTCGTCCTCTTCGCACAGTACTGGTACTGGTACCCGCTCATGCTCTGTCTATCCCTCGCCATGACCCCCACCGCGCTGCTAGGCATAAACCAAGATCTTAAATGCCCCAAGGACTTCCGTCTCGAAGCCGCCAACCCACCCTCCCTCTTCGCATACCCACCCAAGTTCGAACGTGAGAAGAAAAACAAGACCGTCAAAATTGCTAACACTCTGCTCACCGCCGCCGTCAGGGCCGGCGCCGTCCCGGACACCAGTAAGGATACTGGTAAGGATGCTGGTAAGGATACTGGTAAGGACACCGGCAAGGATACTGGTAAGGCTGGGAAGGATACTGGTAAGGCTGGGAAGGAGGCAACCGTCGCGAAGGAAACAGGCGCCGGGAAGGAAGCAGGCGCCGGCAAAGAAACCAGCACTGAAGAACACATGGCAGTTGAGGAGGAAGAGGAGCCGAACGTCCAAGTGATTCACAACGGCTCCCGAATCGTGCACATGCAAACGCCTCTACTCAAACAGGAAACCAACCCTAGGTATGTTCCCGTGTTCCCCAAAAGGAAAATGAACGGCGGTATCGTTATGCTCGTTGACACCAGGTACGACCACACTTACCTCTCCCCCATCTCTCGGGCTTCCCTGCCCCCCCTCCCCCCCTAAGTCAAG
>NW_011645774.1:454521-467463 GCF_000223845.1 Gregarina niphandrodes | reverse complement strand
CCCCCCCTAAGTCAAGCCCCCCTCTAAGTGGCAAATGTGTTAGGCCTGGTGATGAGCCCGATGAGTTCGTGATGGAATAGGGGGAATATGTTTTTGTGACCGAGGGATAGAACTTGTTGGGTGTAGTTGGGGTGAATGAAGGAATAAAATTTTGAGAATGTTGGGAGAGAAGTTAGCGGAACAGAGCGGGGCTTTGGATAACTTACTTCGACGGCGATTTTTCATTGCTCCGTCATTTGAAATATATGGTTCTGCTGCTGGTCTGTTTGACTTTGGACCTAATGGTTGTGCAGTGAAGAATGAACTCGAGCGTCAGTGGAGGCGGCATTTTGTGTTGGAAGAGGATTTGATGGAGATTTGTGGTCCTAATCTTACTCCACATGCGGTGTTGAAGGCCTCTGGTCATGTAGACCGGTTTCAGGACTTTATGTGTGAGGACATGGTTACAAAAGAGTGTTTTCGTGCTGACAAGATCATTGAAGAGTGCTTGAGTAAGTACCTGTCTGATGCTCAGTGTCCGACACCTGGGGTTGAAACCAGGAGCGATGCGGAAGGCAAGGTTGCCAAGAAAGCGGATTACAAAAAAGGGGATTACAAAAAAGGGGATGGCAAAAAAGGGGATGACAAAAAAGGCGCTGCATTATCCGGTGAACAGTTGTCTGCTATTCCCATGATACTGGCCAAGCTGGAAGGCATGACTGAAGAGGAAATGGATGCAGTGATACGAGAGTACAAGATTCGGTCTCCTGTTGGAAACGATTTGAGTAAGCCGTATCCCTTCAACTTAATGTTCGCTACCAGGATCGGTCCGAAACAGACGACGGATGGAGCCGGAATAGCCTACTTGCGTCCGGAAACAGCTCAAGGCATATTCGTGAACTTCCGCCGTTTGCTTGAGCAAAACAATGGTAGAATGCCGTTTGGAGGAGCATGCGTGGGAACGAGCTTCCGTAACGAGATTGCACCGCGGAATGGTTTGTTGCGCGTCCGTGAATTCCCGATGGCGGAAATTGAGTATTTCTGCGATCCTTTGTGTAAGTCTCCTTTCGGCAAGTTTGAGAGTGTCAAAAACGTCCGTGTGCCTTTGTTCGATCGAGAGAGCCAACTGAGTCCAAGTGACCCTAAGCCACGTATGATGAGCCTGGTGGACGCGGTGAATAGCAAGATCATTGACAACGAGACGTTAGCATACTTCATGGGTCGAACGTATCTCTTTTTGGTATCCATCGGTATTAATCCAGAAGGTTTACGTTTCCGTCAGCACTTGGAGACGGAGATGGCTCACTACGCCTCGGACTGCTGGGATGCCGAGATCTTAACCTCCTACAAGTGGGTGGAATGTGTTGGAATTGCCGACCGGTCAGCGTTCGATTTAACACAGCACGCCAGAGCAACCAAGGTGGACCTGCAGGCGTCCCGGCAGTTGCCTGAGCCGCGCATGGAGGAGCGTCTGGAGGTGGTGGCCAACCGTAAGGCGCTAGGTCCAATTATGAAGAAGGATTTGGGCGAACTCATGTCCATTTTAGAAAGCCTTCAGGACGATGAGAAATTGGAGAAACAACAAGAACTGGCCGACACTGGGTGCTGCAACATCCAGCTCGGCGATGGTCGCTCGGTATCTGTCGAATCCAAGTATATGGAGATAACAAAAAAAAATATTAAGGTGACTGAGGAAGTATTCATACCTAATGTAATCGAACCTTCCTTCGGAATTGGCCGAATAATACAGGCTGTATTTGAGCATGCCTACCGACAGAGAGATGCCGAAAGAACATTTTTGGCTCTGTCACCGCTCATTGCGCCATTCAAGGTGGCCATTCTACCCATTAGCAACCAGCCATCATTTACTCCTATTCTTGATAACATTAGATCCGGTTGTTTGCAACACGGCTTAAGCTGCAAGGTCGATGCGAGCGGAGCTTCCATAGGCAAGCGATATGCCAGAACTGACGAGCTGGGAATACCCTTCGCTCTTACCATCGACTTTGAAACTCTTAAAGACCAATCGGTCACTCTCCGCGAACTCATCTCCATGGAACAAATCAGGCTACCCAACTACATCGAGGCTTATCCTCTCATACAGCAGTTAATGCAGAATGCCATCACCTGGGACCAAGCCACCCAGAAATATGGGAAACAATAAAAACCATTTTTCAACCGCCCTATCTACCCAAAACAACAGACATCGACAACGACAGCCTTCTGTTTGACAGCCTTCTGTTTGACAGCCTTCTGTTTGACAGCCTTCTGTTTGACAGCCTTCTGTTTGACAGCCTTCTGTTTGACAGCCGTCTGTTTGACAGCCGTCTGTTTGACAGCCGTCTGTTTGACAGCCTTCTGAGGTATCCGCCATGAGCTCAAACTTCCTGAGCTTTCACCTTCGCTTGCAGTAACTTGTTCATGTACTCCTGATCATTTGTTCCAGGAATACTGGCGTCGTTCATGAATGAGTTAACCTTGTCCACAATATCCGCAACCTTCACCCAGGTGGTGGCCCGGTCGTTATCCGACTCTGAAACATCGTTCCTCTGTATTTCCTCAGACAGCTTCTCTTGTTGCTTCCTAGCCTAAACGAATTCGGAAGGGATGGTTTGCACACCGTGGAAGTATGTTCACACACCGGGGCGTGATGCATAAGGGACCACGCCCCTAAGGGACCACGGGGGATGACAGCTTACTTGCTCGTGCAGTTCAGTGCGGGTGCGCACCAGTTGTGCTTTGATCTGCTCGTATTGCTCTGCTCCAGATTTTTTCATAGCATCTCGTTCATCTACCTCTTGTTTCATGCGCGCTTGAATCTCTTGATCGTGGGTGGCTTGCCACTGCTTCTTAACGTCATTGATTTCCGTAGCCCCCATCCCGCTGATTTTCTGGTGTCTTTATTCAACAAAAAGGCGTCCAGATTTTTCACCAAGAGACCAACCTTATAGCGTCACACCGGTAACGTGCGCTTGAATTACGCGGACGAATCCCCTCCATTATTCCCCCCGTGGGCTGTGCTCTGTTGGGCTGTGCTCTGTTGTGTTTCGTCGAAGTCAGAAGGAAAGTCGTCGTCCTCGTCTATATACTGTTCCTCTCCATGAACGCCTTTGCGCGAAGGTGTGGCAGTACCCAGAACACCGGGCTCGTCGTTCTGGGGGTCAAGCGGGTCACCCAAGGACTCCATGAGTCGCTGGATGTCCTCTAAAGTCTCGGTTACGACCTCGTCTTCGCCATCCTTTCCTGCTCGGCGGTGTTCCTGCAATAACGCCTTGAACACAGGGTTCCCTTCTCTCTCCACTTTGGACCTACTCAACACCTTCTGCCGGGCGGCCACCGTTGTGGGCTCTCCTGTCGGTTGCGGCTGAGCCTTCTTCGTCTTGTCCTTCCTTACTGAGTTTATAGCAGCCAGCGTCTTCGCATCCGACACTTCGAACCTGCCCTTGCCCTTGATCCTAGTTTTCTTCCCACCCTTAACCGCAGCGGCGACTTTCTGTGCATCCAGTGACGCTTGAACCTGCTTCAAAATCTTGCCCAAGTCCTTGTCAACGCCTTCGGGCATGTGCTCCTCAGGGCGCTTTGCCCCTTTGTTCTGCGGCCCCTTGGACTGCGACCCTTTGAGCTGTTGTCCCCTAGACTGCGGCCTCTTAAGCTGTTGCCCCTTGGATTGTGAGTTATGGGATCCCGGCCTCTTGGACTGAGATCCCTTGAGCTGCGGCCCCTTGGGCTTGTGCTCAGCGTTCTGGTCTTTCCGTCGAGGTGGTTCGCTGGGTTGTCGTCCCGTGCCCGTTTTGGACGTGTCCAGCTTGTTCCGTTTAGTTCCGCTCTTTACTGCTTTGCCTTCCGGCAACCGGTTAGTTGGCTTCGACTGCGCTGTACGGACTCTAGAAAGACCACCAGCCTTCTTCATTCAATTTATATTTCGTCTACCCCCGGCCGGGACCACAACCATGACCGGGAAAAAAAAGGTCGACGAATGACTCCAGCCACCAAGAACATGACCATTCAGATCAGGCCACTGGATTCTCTGGTCAGCCACTGGATTCTCTGGTCAGCCACTGGATTCTCTGGTCAGTCAGTCAGGTCTATGACCAAATCTCAACAAGCACTGGCGATGAAACTTCGGCCGGGCAGGCTGGAACTGACACGGCCAACACGACATAGTCCGCAAGTCGAGCCTTCCAATGACGACGCAGAGATGGCTCCACAGAGTGCACACGGTACTCCGTTATCTTCTTTCAGGAGCTCCAGCGTGCTAGCGCATACTCGACACTCGATCACCAAATCCTCGAACTTGTCCGTGCCGAGTTTCTCCTGCTCGGTAAGCAGTCTCGTCTTCATGCGACCAATGTCGTGACTAAACTCAGGTGCTGATGCTTCCAAATTCAGCTTGGCCATTTTCCGGATTAGCTATCAAATCAAACGTTGCACACGGCCTTTAATCCACGCCCCAGTCCGTGATCGCTCCCTGTGTGTCACACACTCCCTGTGTGTCACACACTCCCTGTGTGTCATACACTCCCATGTTTCCGTGTGTGTGGGAGACCACTCCTGGTCTGTGTACCCCGTTCCTTTACACGGCATGTTCAGGTCCGGACTTACGTTGGCGCATGTCTTGTGATTTTCAAGTTTCCTGGCGGTTTTACAGGCTTCTCGGAAGAGAATGAATCTGTGCGGTGCCTTGACGGGTAGTGTGGTGGACGCGAGTAGTTTCTGTAGCCTGTCGGTTCCGGTGGGTGCGGCCTCGGCTTCGTTGAGTAGTTTGATGACGAGAAGGTATTGGGCGGCGTTATGAATTTTGGTCGCGATATCGGGTACTTCTTGTTCGACATCGACGCTGACGAGACATGCTTGGCGTATGCAGTCGTGCATGGCGGTGGTGCATTCAGGTAGTTGTCTAGCTCCGAATGCCTCGATGCCCTTGCGGTATGCCTGATTGAAGCTGAATGGTGTGTACAAACAGTGGACCTGAATCTGTGTTTGATTAACTACCCCGCCCTCTGAGTCGAGGAGATGTGTTGGCATGGCACCCATGCATGGCAACGAGGGTAGATAGGACTGTGCGGCGACAAACTGCATTTTGAAAAGCTCCCGCAAGTTGCCCAAGCCGGAAAGTCCAACTTCATCGCGCAGAACACACAACGCCTCTTCGAAACGTCCAACCGCGACCAAGGTACCAACACTATGCGCTGTATCCGCAATACACATACCCGGTTGGGTTGGTGACACAATCAACCCAAGACTATTGCCTACCCCAACAGGTTCATCCGAATCCACCCCCAATGCTAAATTCTCTCCCGTCTGCTCGCCGCCGGCCACCGAGTGGTCCTCGTCGTCATCCGATAACCAGTCTTCATCTTCATCGGCCCAGGCGTTACCTACTTGCGGCTGGTCTTGGTCCCGTTGTTCCTGGTCTCGAGTGCTAGTGGCCTTGGGTTTAGTTAGCAACTCGTGGAAAGCAGCGGGAGCGGTATCATCAGGTTTGAGGGTCCATGTTTTGACGGATTCGGCGAGGGAAATGGGAATGGGTGCGGCTAGAAGTGTCTTCTCCTTGCGTGCGGCGACGGCTTGTTGTAATTTGTCACGGACTTGAGGTGTCAGTTGTTCCTTCAGTGTGTCCGTCTCCAGATTGTGTGCAAGCGCACACATGTATGCCATTTCCGGACACAGATTCTGCAGCAACGCCACGCGACCCTGGATATCAGTGGTGTGTAGGTTAGCCAGGAGAGTCAGATTATCATCGCCCATGACCTTGACCACATTCGTCAGCTTCTTAAGACGCTCCAGGTCACCCAAGAGACTTAGGAGTTTAATCAACTGGGCATACTTGCGGGCCTTCTGGTAGGCCACGACTGCAATATCCACTCGACCCTTCTCCACGGCTGCCCGTGCCAGCTGCTCCCAGCTCGCTGCCGTCGTGGACGTGCCCGCGCTTTGCATGGCTTGGAGCGCCGCATCGAGGTTGCCGAATTGCAGTGCGAGATAGGCCCGTGTGCTGTCATCCGTTACGTAATGGTAAGCCACCTCGGGGTAACCGTGCGCCTCCAGGTACTTGATCCAAGCCCAGCCGGGCAGGCGACGTGATGATTTGAGAATGTCCGCAATCCGATCCAGTTGCCGCCGCTGGACCGCGATCTTAAGTCGTTCTTCGCGCACATCCACATCCATCTCCTTCACCTTGTGCTCATAGTCCAGGTACAGTAGGCGACAGCACTCGCCTCCTGCGACACCGTTGCTGCCATTGCTGCTACCCACAGTCGTCGCCGTGCCGGTCGTTCCAGCACTCGTCACATTCGCCGCGTGCTCCGGGTCCAAAAGGCCTAGCAAATAAGTGTTACCGCAGCACTCGGGCAGACTACGCACAATACCGCCATCACCGTTGGGAAGCAGGTACTTGAGGTGACTGGCCGTCGTGTAAAGGAGCGCACCCGCGGGGTCCCAGATGCAACTTTTGATGCGCACTGGCTCATGCAGCGAATACAGATGCTCCAGGTCCTTAGTCGCAATGCAGATATAAAACTTGCTTATCAGTGCCACGCGGCTCCCGTCCCAACAGCAATAGCGGATCTTGCCCTTAGAACCGTGCGCCCCGGCCATTGCCAGATCCAGTTTATTGAGCACTTTTTTGTTCACCAGATCGAACAAATAAACTGAATCTCCCGCACGGATCAAGACCTTGTTGTTGCCAGCATAAAACACCTTCTCAGGCTGTTCTTCCAACGGCCACTCGACAGTGCGCACGGACTCATCGGCACCGCCAATCGCAATAGTGTGCAGTTTGAGGGTACCCGTCTTATCGAGTGTTACATATTTCGATCGCCCGCAGAACTCTAAGGCGCTGCATGGCGGCGACTGAGCGTTCAGCTTGAGGCTATCTGCCAGCTTACCACCGTCCGCTAACTTACCACCATCCGCCAAGCCTAGTTTGTCGGTTGGTCCCTGGAGTCTTAGAATGTCGTAAGTAAACAAGTCATTGCCGAATTCGCTGGGGTAGAGGACGGCAAGGAGGTGGTCTGTGTTGTTGAGTGGGTTTTTGACTAAGCGATGTGGCTGGCCACTAAGTGCATCGCGTGCAGGACGAATAGCGGAGCGGGAGAGCACACGTTCATCGTTCAAGTCTAGTAGTTTGAGAGTGTTATTATCTGCGCAAAGTGCTCCCAATCCTGAGGTGGAGGACATCCAAGGCACGGCGGCTGGACGTTCCCGTTGTAGCTTGAATACGATCATACCGCTGTCGTGTCCGACGGCGATAGAGTTCTGCTGGCAATCGAGGACCCAGAAGCGATCTGATTCCCGTCGCACGGAGTTAAGTAGCTTCCGTTGGTTAACGTCCCAAATACGAATGGTATGGTCTTCCGAGTTGGATATAATGACGTCCAAAATGGGGTGGAATTTAACAGCACTTACATTATTAAAGTGTCCTCTGAACGTATCCACCTCCCACCAACGGGTCTCATCGAAACGCCAAAGCTTTACCATACGATCATCGCTACCTGATACCAACATATTAACATGTGGGTGGAAATCTATCCAGTTGACACCTCGATCATGCCCTTCGATTATATACTTACACACCGCGTCCTGTGGCTGAAACATCTCCGTACTATTCCTGGCATTTGTACCTGGGTTAAGGGAGTGCAATCGGGCAACAGTCTTTTCTTTAAGTCCAGATACATCCCACACACGAATAGTCTGATCCATTGATGCTGAAGCAATCAAATCAAGACTTGGATGGAATCGAACATACATCACGAAATGATGATGACCCGCCAAAACCGATAGGCACTGACGACTCTGCCAATTCCAAATACGCACTGTCTGGTCATCAGAACAACTCACAATCCATGGATACTCATAATGGAACTCTACCGCACGCACATAATCTAGATGCCCACTTAAACTAAACAACTTCTGATGGGTACTATAATTCCATACACGAATATCATGGTCATCACCAGCAGAACAAAACAATGGCTGATTCGGGTGGAAATGTAAAGCACGTACCGGACCAACGTGGTCCTCAAATCTAAAAGCCACAACCTAGCATTGGTGCCGATAGGGGGAGGACATCTTCGGTAAGAGGAGGACATTTTCGGTAGGAGGGGGACACCTCCGGTAGGAGGGTAGCGGTCGTACTTGTGGAGAATGCAGCCTCGTTTATAGTCCCAAAGATGAATCGGTCCCGAGTGTAGGCCTACAAGCACCCAGGGCAGCTTCGGGTGGAATGCGACTGCTTTAACCCGGGCAGATTTCGACTCGCATTTCACAAGCATTTTTTTACGTCAAAAAAAGTGCCAGAAATCGCGCCGGACGATTTGCTCCAATAGATCTTCGATCGACTGGCTGAAAAACCGCGCTCTGATCAGCCACCGGCGGACGATCGACCCCGGGGTATGATCACCAGGTTGGCTGACACCGACGCAATGGCCGAAGACGGAACGCGGGAAACCTCGTAATGGTTGCCACTTGCCGCAGTTGACCCGGTACCGGTACCTTGAAGGACTCTGCGTTGAGTCCGTGAATGAACGCCGGTCGCTAATAAATCACGTCGCTCCCGCCGGAGGCCGCGTCGCCGCCGTTCTGGGCTTCCTCACCTGCGATGCGGTCATACTCTAATCGACACCATCGTTCCCAGTCTCTGAAGGAAAGGGACTGGCTGATGTGAATAGTATAGTTTCTTACGTATACAAAGGATAGTCTAGAATCTCCGCTTTTGAAATAAAGGGGTCTCGATGTTCCCACAAGACGAATTTAGTCATGCTACCGAAACATGCTGTGTGTAACTCACACGTGTGTTCTCGTGTGTTCTCGTGTGTATATGTACTTGAGAAGGGAATTAAAGAATAGGGGAGCGTGTCTACGCTGTTTCTTTATATCTCGGACAGTGATAGCAAAGGGTACCTGCGGCCGAATCATATCAGAGCTGCAATAAGAAGACTGTATGGATCAGGCACAGTGAGTGTGTGCATTGCGCACAGTCAGTGTGTGTATTGCCCACAGTGTGTAAGTGGTTACATTTGTGAGTGGATAACGTCAACAGAAGGCGCGTCAAGTGACCTGGAGGTGAGTCTGGCTTGTTGATCTTGATAGAAGTTGTCAATTTCATATTGGCGGATGTATCCGTCGCCGTCGAGATCGACGATGCGGAACCAGTATTCGATGGCTTGGTCGGTGGTTTTGTCTTCATCGATGAGTACGAATTTAAGGAAGCCGTTGAAATTCATTCGTCCATGGGAGTCGAAATACTCGGGACCTGACTCTTGTGTAATTCGATTTATGACGAGGTCGCTATATGCGTAGCTGTTGTACTTGATCAAGTCTTGTCGATCGATAGTGCCATCTTTGTCTGCGTCGAGTGCGTAAAACAAACAGTAGACTACGTAGAACTGTTCATAGCTGAAGAAATCGCGCACTTGGGACATCTCATGCTGTGAAGATGAAATATAATACCAAGTGTCAGCCAAACACGACGCGCCGAATCGTGTATACGTGATGTCACCATCCACACTCCCCCATAAATCGAACGCCAGTTTATACGAGGTCGTGTCGCACAACCGCTTCTGGAACTCCGTGTACGTCCTCAGAAACTCAACCGGTTTATGCCGCAAGACCAATTCACACAAGAAAGGGTAAAAGTCCTTGATGTTGACCACCTCCTCGTCCTCAAAGTAACTCAGCAATGACGCACTCTTCGACACACTATTTGATTTCTCAACGCTACCTCCTGCGCCGCTGCCTCCTGCGCCGTCCTCGGTCTGACTGACCTGCCCTTGGCTGCCACCCTCGTCCGTGACGTCCGTGACGGCCTGACCAGACCCATCGGGTCGGGACTTACGGCTTGCGGCCCGGATGACGGCGAAGAGGTTCCAGACATAACCTTCGGAGAGTGAGAGTTGGTTTTCAACCCAAAACTTCTCGAGTTCGGAACGGCGCACTAGGTAGCCCGAGGCCACATGGACGTCCACGGCCGCCGTAATTGCGTGCACCGTCTCGCTGATCTCCGTCAGGCTGATGCCTTTGATCATGGAGTACAAACAACACGACATGTAGTTACTCAATCCCCAAACCTGGCTCACGACCGTTTGCTCGAAGGTCACAAAATCCAAAGTGGCGTCCTCGAGTGAGGCCCCGAATATGCGGTCCAGCATCTCGCGTGACCGTGTCGTTAGCCCCTCCTTCATATGTTGCCGGAATGAAGGCACTGTGTAAAACTCTCCCACCTTCGCCCCAGCCGGCTCCGAGGACTCCGCCTGTCCCATTCCTTCGTCCTGTACATCGCTGGCAAAACGCAACTGTGCGGGCGACTCCGCCACGTCGTGAAACTCTGCCACCGGTTCCGTCACCGAGACGGTACCAAGGTTCTCGACTGCGCCCAGGCTCTCGCCCACACTTTCGGCCACGGGCCACTGGCTGTCGGTCAATGAATTGTATAATGTTGAAGTGCCTCCTCGCACCACAGACCCTTGTACCAATGACCCGGACCCTTGGACCGAGGACCCTGGGGCTAAGGACCCCTGGACCGAGGACGTTGTGGCCAAAGAACCCTGGACAGAGGATCCTTCAGTGGCCGAGCCGAAACTGCTCGAACCCAGGCTGGCCGAGGCGAAGCTCGAGGCCGCGCCCGGGAGCAGTCCCACAGACTCGGCTTCCGCGGCCGACTGACTCAGGCCCTGCATCCGCTCCTGCTCCTCTCGGAATCGCTCATCCCGGTGCAGTTTTTCTCGGAGCTGTTCCTCGTCGCCGGTTCCCGGCGCCTCTCTTAGAGCAGGACTGGACTGATCATATGTTGCGTGGTTGGCTGCCGCGTTTTCCGGGCTCAGACCAGATCCCACTGGCGTCATTGCTAAGTCTTGGTCCGCTGACAAGTCGCCGGCTGACCGGTCAGTGTCCCTGTGGTAGAAAGCCATCCGACTGTCGTCTGTCCTCCACGAGGCTGGGACATCGTCCTGTCCGCAGCTCTTTCCCTCCCGACCGTTCCCTTCAACCTCCACACTTCTCCCATCCACACTTCTCCCATCCACGCCTCTCCCGTCCACGCCTCTCCCATCAATGCCTCTCCCATCAATGCCTCTCCCATCAATGCCTCGCCCTTGCGGGCTTTCTGAGCCGGGAATCGCCTCGGGCAGGTTGTGCGCAATGGCCGGTGGCGGTGTGGGTGCATCCAGAGTCACGGCGGGCGAAGAGGAGTGTTCTCGAACGTTCTGTATAATGTCCAGGATCGTGCTCTCGGTGTCGGGTTGGATCAGCCATTCCAGGAAGGCAGCTTTCAAACAACTCTCCACTAGCAAGAACTTCCGTTCCCTCACGGACGAAGACTCATTCATTTTTAGCCCACGATTTTATGGCTACTGTGAGCGAATCCACAAGCTCATTAGCACAAGCACATGATGTGGTTGAATGGCCGGAAGAGGTGGTTAACAAGTTTTGGGAAGTGTGTGTGTCGGTGATGGATTTGCGCACGGCGAAACAGCTGGAGCAGAAGTTGAGGAAGGGCACGGGAACGGAGTGTCTGATCGAGATAAACACGTGTTCGCACAGTCACGAATCGTCGGTCGCGGGAAAGTCGATAGGCGAAAAGTTAGGAGGTGAGAGAAAATCGGAAGAATGTTGCGGTCATGTGAAGACTGGTGAGATTCGAAACACGTTGACGCCGTATTGTTACAAGAAATTGAAAGATGACACGTTAGGGGAGGAGTTACAGCGGATGTGTAGTCGGAGGTTCTTTATTGCCGATCACATGGGCTTGGTTGCGGAGAGTGCGAGTTCATTGTTTGAGAAGGCTACAGAGAAACGTCAGGTGGCATCAACGAAGGAGAAGGCGGCGTTGCAGGGGTTTTGTTTGAAGTTGGCAATTGAGCAAGTGATTGTTCAGAAGGTGAAGAAGTTACGCACACGCTCGGAGCAAATGACGGTAAAAGATGGCGGTCGTTTGGCTTACCCACAATCTTACAAAATAATGTTCCCGAAGTCGCACTACAGAGAACTCAACTCCGTACCGGCAGATAACATGGCCGAACTTATGGACCGAGGTTGGACCATTGTGACCAATTGGATGAACTGTGAAGACCATCCTTTGGTCTCGCGTCCCAAAAGGCAACTCAGAAAAGACAAAGCACCAGCCATGGAAACCGTGCCCATCCATGACCTCATTGCCGAAGACGTCGAGTGGCTAGACATGCACTCACTCTTCGAAGACCAAACACCTTTCTCACCTGACCCCTGCAGAACAGATTTTGCCCTCTGGATCAACGCTGCAGAAATCCCAGCCGTGCTCAAAGGAATGTCGGCGCTCTCCCTCAAACTCACTTCATTACCCTTCGAAATGAACCAAAAGACACAGGCGAAACTTACCGTACAGCCACACACTCCCCCAGGCACACACTCCCCAGGCACACACTCCCCCAGGCACACACTCCCCCAAGCACACACTCCAGACACACACTCCGAAAGAAAAATGACTGTTATACTCTAGATCAATAATAATTTGTTTGTTGACATGTACAAGGCTGGCTCGTTCTTCAGGGATCATGCGGACAACGACGTCGAACCGGAACGAGACAATGGCAGGACTTTTACCTTCATCTACATCCTGCGAAGCCCCTGTCAAATGCGCATGTCTGCGTTGAACAAGACGGCCAAGGCGACCACTCTAAACCTGCAGCCGAACTCCATGCTAATATTCAAAAGTAGAAGGTTCAAGTACGAAATTCCAAAGGAAGATCACAAACGAGTCATGATCTACTACTGGTGCCATGGCATGAACGACGTATGAACCTGCAGCAAGTGAGTTTCCACAAAAGAGTTTTGTGGAGCCTATCGCTAGAGGTTAACATGCTGGATTCAGCGTCGAATTTTGGAGGATGATCTCGGTCATTATGTCACAACCACTGTCCGCTGAACCCCCATGCGGCCTTTCCTCGGTCAGCCCTTCCGAGGGGCCAGATACCTGGTCCTGGCGCTTCT
>NW_011645774.1:415774-454501 GCF_000223845.1 Gregarina niphandrodes | reverse complement strand
CTCTAGATCAATAATAATTTGTTTGTTGACATGTACAAGGCTGGCTCGTTCTTCAGGGATCATGCGGACAACGACGTCGAACCGGAACGAGACAATGGCAGGACTTTTACCTTCATCTACATCCTGCGAAGCCCCTGTCAAATGCGCATGTCTGCGTTGAACAAGACGGCCAAGGCGACCACTCTAAACCTGCAGCCGAACTCCATGCTAATATTCAAAAGTAGAAGGTTCAAGTACGAAATTCCAAAGGAAGATCACAAACGAGTCATGATCTACTACTGGTGCCATGGCATGAACGACGTATGAACCTGCAGCAAGTGAGTTTCCACAAAAGAGTTTTGTGGAGCCTATCGCTAGAGGTTAACATGCTGGATTCAGCGTCGAATTTTGGAGGATGATCTCGGTCATTATGTCACAACCACTGTCCGCTGAACCCCCATGCGGCCTTTCCTCGGTCAGCCCTTCCGAGGGGCCAGTCAGTCAGTCGAGAAAAGCACCCGGCTAGAAGCGCCAGGACCAGGTGTACCACAAGTCACGAGGTGTACCACAAGTCACGTCTTGACGAAGCGCCAAACACTGAGAAGTTCGCCAGGGATTTTCTTCTCACCTATTTTGTCCACACGCCCAAAGTCGTGGCGGTACTGCGAGACGAAATGTTCCGGGTTATTGCGTTTCTCAAGTAGGAGATAGAGAGAGCCACCTACCCGGAGCACTCGCCTGGCGTCAGCAACGAGGGGATGAGTGGACTCAGTGCCGTCACGGCCACCTGCCCAGGCGTAGTCCAACTCGTCCCGAATTTCGCCGGGCTCCGACGGGACATATGGCTGCAACAACAAAGAGATGTGCAAGGGTGGCGGTGGTGGGGGCTGCCTACGGAGAGGGTGGGGGGCTGCCTACGGAGAGGGTGGGGGGCTGCCTACGGAGAGGGTGGGGGGCTGCCTGCGGAGAGGGTGGGGGGCTGCCTACGGAGAGGGTTGGATGCTTACCGGGTTGAACACGATGGCGTCAACGGATTCGTTTTTGAAGTTGGTTAAAAGGCTCATGCGTGCGACGGTGCTTTGGGGGCGCCGGTTGAGTGTGTTCCGCAATGTGTCTGCGGTGGCCTCGTTGGCGTAAGGGTTAAGGTCGGTGGAGATGACCTGGGCGGTCTGGAAAGTGGCGGCCATATGGCCAGAGACGATACCGGAGCCACTGCCGCACTCGACAATGATTGGGTAGTCTGGCAGCCGCTGGTTGTCGAGAGTGTCCATCATAAGGAACGAGTCTTCTGAGGGTTGGTATACCTTTGCCCAGTGCAATGAGGACCAACTCATGACAGCAAGAGTTCGAAGAAAAAAAATGGTAGTGGTCCGGGGGCGGGGATTGTTAGCCGGAAGCACATTCCGCAAACGCCGCTGGTTGCTTAGAAGCACTTTCTGTGCACGATGGAGGCGCCTTCCTCGGCGTAGTCGTTCTTGGAGATGCACATGGTGTCGAATGTGGAAAGCGAAGCGACGATTGAGCCTCCAATCCAGACAGAGTACTTACGTTCGGGCGGGGCAATGACCTTGACCTTTTGGGAGGCGGGGGCCATTTTGACGACTTCGCGTTCGAGTCTGTTGTTGACGTTGTCGATGAGGGTTGTACCGCCGGACATGACGATGTTGCT
Source organism: Gregarina niphandrodes (assembly GCF_000223845.1). Taxonomy (NCBI): domain Eukaryota; phylum Apicomplexa; class Conoidasida; order Eugregarinorida; family Gregarinidae; genus Gregarina; species Gregarina niphandrodes. Next base: position 452,853 of record NW_011645774.1, on the reverse strand, counting down.
GTAGAGGGCGGAACGGGTATCGATATCACAACGGCCAATGGAGTTGTAAACTTCCTGGTGGATGCCTTCCATTTCCTTGGTCACAAGCGACGGGTTAAAGAGCACTTCCGCACATTCGAACCTAGGACGGTTGACCTCGATGATGTTTCCGTCGGGCAGTTCATACTGACGGTTAATGTCTTCGAACCCTTCGGCGGTATTCAGACGTTCGAGCTCCGCCTCAAAATCGTCGGCAACGTAGCAAAGACGTTCCTTGATATCGCGCACAATTTCGAATTCAGCTGAAGAAGTGAAAGAGTAGCCGGCAAGAGTGAGTAGCGACTGCATGACTTCTGTCAAATCGCGGCCAGCGAGATCCAGTCTGCGGATGGACGAGGGCATGGCGAAACCTTCGTAGATAGGTACAGTGTGACTTACACCGTCACCGGAATCAAATACTATACCGGTGGTACGACCCGAGGCGTACAGCGACAACACGGCCTGGATAGCGACGTAGGCGCCCGGGACCTGGAAGGTCTCGAACATCATTCGAATCATCATCTCTCTGTTTGTCTTCGGGTTCATAGGCGCCTCCGTCAACAACACCGGATGCTCCTCTGGGTTACGACGCAACTCATCATAAAAGGTATGATACCATATCTTCTCCATATCGTCCCAGTTCGAAATGACACCGTGCTCAATAGGGTACTTCAACGCCAAGACACCTCGCTTCGCCTGCGCCTCATGACCAATGTAAAAGTCCTTCTTCTCCACACCAGCCATCACTCCAACCAACTTGGGCGTACCCACAATCGAAGGAAATACAGACGAAGGAGCGTCATCTCCGGCCACACCGGCCTTCACCTGACCCGAACCGTTATCCACGACAAGAGCGGGGGCGTTCTCACCAGCTTCTGCAGACATTTTTTCTCACCACGTGCACGCAGATTCCTGCACCTGCACCCCTGCATCCACAGACGGGACCTCCAGAGGACTCTCTAGGGGAGCTCCCCCACAGAGAGAGAGAGAGGGCATCCACAGGTGACTTACCGATTGGATGTCTTGACGTTATTGCGCCACGATATTGCGTTACGTCTTGACGTTATTGCGCCACGATATTGCGTTACGTCTTGACGTTATTGCGTCACGACGTTTTTACGTCTTGACGCTCTCAATTTTCTGCAGAGCCAGCCGAATGTAGCCAGCGATTTCTCGGTCGATCTCCTGCTGCTCCATATTTCCGGTCACGTCCATCACTTCGTAGCCTTCCAGCTGCTGCTTGACCAGCGCATTCGCTTCCTGGATGTTCTGTATAGCGGGGTGCAAAGGCTTCAGAGGGAGCCGGACGTGGGTCCATCGGTTGATGACGTAGTTGATAAAACGCGCGAGAGGCTGTACACAGTGCAACTTGCATTCTAACGAGGCATCGGGGTCAGAAAGAAAACGAGTGCTCGCCGTAATTATATAGGTGATCAAACCAGTTAGGGGACACACCACGCCATGGAACCACCGTCTTGATAGGGTGCCGGGTGTCATGACCGGCGGATTGCAGGTCAAAGTAACGAGGCGCAGAGGCAGCGCAACTACAGAATATTCCTTCGCGTCCCGGGCACTAGAACCAGTATGGTTTGTTGTTCTGCTGGCAGTTAAAGCGTAGCAAAGGGAACCGAGTCTCGAAAGGCACCGACAGTAAAGAACAAGCATCCCGCGCAAGCATTCGACGGTGGCTGGCTCGAACGACTCAGTCTTAGCATTAGCCCGAGATCCGTACTCCAATTCTTCGTCGACTACATCATTGTCTTCCACCTGACCTGCGTGCGGCATGTTACCTAGTTGTGCATCTCCTTCGTCCGGCTCTGGACCTGCTCTCTGGAGTGCGTTGAATAAAAGAGACACCAGCCCGTCCAATTCGTACATGGCACTAGTCAGCTCCGACAAGCTCCAACCGTCAACGTCCCCGTATGACGCAATAATACTCGAGATCACATTGCGCGTACCTGCCACACCCTGGGCTCCCGCCAGCACCGCAGACTTCGTGTCTTTGGCTAGCTTCACAGGTGCATCGAATACCGGCTTGAAATCTTTTAATTTCGAATTTTTCGAATTTTTCAGCCGTCTTTGCAACAACTTAGTATTACTGCACTTCCAGGCTTTGCACCCTTCCTTGATCGTTTTGATCAGGTCCTTATCACCACACTTAATATCCAGAGCAACCGGGGTCTCTGGCTTAAGCGGAATGACAATGTCAGTGTTCCTAAAAGCCTTGTTCAAGTGTCGACCACAGGCAGCAATCCACAGGCTGATAAAATCCGAGTAATCGTTGTTCACGACGGACTCTAGACGGCCTGTTGTTCCCACTTTCGCAATCCCCAGTTTCGTAATTTCTCGACTCAGGATCTTGAGGAAGTCAGACGAAAAGGTGGTCTTTGATCCTTCGGCGTACGCCAACAGGAGGGCTGCCCAGGACAGGCCTCGGATGCCCCGCTTCTTCACCTCAGTCTCACCGTAAAGGACAACCTGTGTTGCCTCACCCGGTGTCACACGTTTGGCATACTTTATGCAAGTCATCAATAGACTATTCGGAGCCGGACTGGGAGCCGGACTGGGAGCCGGACTGGGAGCCGGACTGGGAGCCGGACTGGGAGCCGGACTGGGAGCCGGACTGGGAGCCGGACTGGGAGCCGGACTGGGAGCCGGACTGGGAGCCGGACATTTTGAAAGATGGTTCCCGGCAGTCGTCCGTGCAAAGAGGTCATGACATGCTGGAATCATCTCCAGTAGTGCTGGGACACCATGGAGAGAGAATGAAGAGATAAGGAACGGTTCCAATTCGCAGGCTCTTCGGAGGGTAGGTATAAGACTTTTCACATGAACCGCCGATTGTCGAGGCCACAGCTGGTTCGCTAGTAAAACTCCGTTGTATATAATACAGGCGTTACTCGTCCTTGTTTCCGACATTAAGTCAGTCAATTGCTGATCCACGTACTTCAGTATCTCTTGGCAATAGGAAATGTTGGACGAACCGCCGTTGATAGAGATTAGTCGTAAAACTTCAATCACAAGCTCATACCTCTCCACACCCTCGGACGCGGGTGTCGAAGACGCCGACTCGGGCAGTAGCATGGCGAATGTATCCGCTACGGCATAAGAGCCTTTTTTTTGTGAAGCAATGCACTGTTTGTAATGGTTGTATGCGATGAGGCTTCGGACCCAGTTGCTGGACGAGAGAGTGAACCATTCTTGACGAACCTTCTTGTCCACGAGAGCAACAGCCTCACCGACCATAATCTCGACGTGGCGCTGTGCGGAAAGGGAGAGCGCGTGTTCGTCCAGCCGTGATAGACACTGAATCAAAACCGAAGACCCGTTCCAGCGAGCCGGCTTAGTGTAGGTTGACTGAAACAGTGCCATTAACATCCCCAGCACGCAGCTCCCCAGCACGCAGCTTTCGTCTTCAGAAGCAGTATCAAAACACTTACAGGAGCCAATCTTGGCGGACTCGACGACGTCGTCTAGACTCAAGGCTGCTGTAATCAGTTCAACTACTGCAATCCACTCCTCTTGTGTCTGAATGAGGTAGGATATGGGGGATGCGTTGCAGTGAGATAACTCCTGCAGCACAATCTTAGCCCACTCATACCTCAGCCGAGTTTTTTGGTTCTGAGACAACTGACACTTGGCTTCCTTTGCTGAGCAGCGGGCGTCCAGCAACGTAGCATCTATATTTCCCTTCAGATGAACGGCGTTTTCCACTATCAACCTCTGGACTCCGGGCTCTGTGCCGCCCTGATTCAACTCACTCCACCGGGACAGATCCAGCTCACCCAGCCGACATATCTTGCCCTTGCCGTGGAGGTGACCAAGCCAAGAGCTCCTCCACTCCTGGAATAACCCCTCATAAGCCCACAACACTCCCATAAAAATATTTAGCCCGCGCCTGCTCGAATCCGCGTTTGCTCGAGCATGTGTTTGCTCGAGCATGTGTTTGCTGCAGCACAACTTATGCGAACACACGTGTGTGCTGATTCCAACTAACCAGCCGTCCACCTAGCCAGCTGTCCAACTAGCTATCACCCTCCTCCTCCTCGTCAGCCAAAACTGCAGCGCCAATATCACCCGACTGTATCTCACTTTTCACTTTCCGGGATACTCCTTCGACTGCCGAATCAAGGACAACAACAGGTGCCACTTCGGGAACAGACGCCACGTCAGGAACAGGTGCCGCTTCGGGAACAGCCCCGTTACCTGGCCCCGGGTCGGCGTCCTCGAGCACAGCGCTATCTGCCGGCTGCTGTGCACCACCTTCAAGGGAAAGAGCAATTCCCGTGTCGGAGTTGCGCAGGTCCTGTTGGACATTGCGCAAGTTGGCGGTTTGGTCGGCAGTCTTAAGCGGTTTTGTTTTCGTCCGATAGAGGGATTTGGTTGTGGTTATAGACGTGTCGAGGAATAGAACCGCAGCGTCGTTTATCGTCAAGTTTTCCAGGCCTCGGAACCAACATCCGAGGTCGTGCTCGTTTCGACTGGCGCCCTCAAGACGGTCCTCATCCTGGTCTTGGTCTGGGTCGTCCTGAGCAGCTTCTTCCGCAGACTGGTTTGCCACTTGGCGCATATAGTCCAAGTCCACATCATCCGCCCAGCGTAAGATGCCTCCGTCTGCACCCTTGACGAGCAGGTCGGTGGTCACTAGAAGGATTTTGCCTGACGGCTTCGTACAGTCTCGTCCCCGGCATCTCCATTTGGTCCTAGGCGGCCCCTCCTCTGAAGTGTTTCCCTCCGATACGCAAACGCCCTCAACACGGTCGCCACGTATGCTCGAGAAGCGAATGCCTATTAGCTCCTTGTTCTTCAATGTCCACAAGGGGTCGAACAGCGGCTGCCGTCCCTTGTAGACGGCTGGAGGCGACTCGAAGTGTTGCTTAGTACCCTCGGATAGCATGCTGGCTGAGGCACTGGTAAGGGAGTCTGTCTGAGACAGGTCAGTCTGGGTCTGGGGGTCGTCTTGAAGGATGGTGTTATTGGACCTGATGAAGTAATCCAGGCCGCCGAAATGAACGAGTCCGGGATGACTGCCATTGTGTGTGTTCCATTGCCACACGGCCCGCGTGAGGATGTGACACAGGCTGTGTAGGTTCTTCAAAACCACGATTCGCACCTTGTTGTGGAACGGAAGGATCCGGTTTACGTCGTACAGATCCACGGTCCGGTCGGAGGCGGTGAGTGAGCAGCCCCCCGCCCTCTGCTCGAATACAGACTCACACCGGGGGGGTAACCCACCCCGCAAAATACCGCCTTGGATCATACCCAAAACAGTTCTTATCTCACTCAACGAACGCTTCCTTCCAGCGGCAACTGTATTGGAAGCTGCTTCATCCCTTTTGGAAACTGCCTCCACTGCCTCGAGTAAGACGTCTGGGGCACATTCCATCTTGACTTCTCGAGCGGCCACTGTTGGTGAAAACCGCAAGACGCCTCCCAGCCACTTCCCCAGCATACACTGACCGAATCGACAGGCTATGGCTTCCTCCGACACCATATTCTCTGGAAGCAATGCCACTGTGGTCTGGGTCATTTTGGAGATCAGGTTCGTTAAGTCACTACGGTGCCTGTTTAGCAACCGGTGGTCCTCTTCACACAGCTGGCTAAATACGTCTGGTGAAAGAGGTACCGCTTTCACGACTCCAGTGTTTACGGACACCGCAACGTTGTGGCGAGGAGGTGCGGTCCTGAATAGGTCCATGCCATGGCTATGCATATTGCTTCTTCTGAAGTTCATTGTGCTGCGCAAATGAGTTAACATGATGCCGTGCTCACGTTCATCCTCCCACGCAGGCTCCCGTAACATCGACCATGTCTCCACCACTTGGTCGTCAAACATTCGGGAAACTTGGCCGTTAGCCAAATCACCTCGGCCGGGATCGCTTCGGCCGGGATCGCCTCGGGTGGGATCACCCCGGATGGGAATGTTCGCATTCGAACGTTTCGGACTGGCAAGTGCCCTCCCTTCCGTCAGTCCGCTCGCTCTTGGGGCGTCTGCTGCCATGGGTTCCCCTCCCGTGCCGAGCACGGGTGTTTCGGCCAACCGTACCAGGTCGTCGGCGACAGCTCTTGCGAGGTGGTTGGGATCAAGGCCCAGTCGAGTATCATTGAGTATTGTGTAGTGGGTGCTAACTCGCATTGTGCGGTGGCCGAGCACCCAGGGGAAGAGGCGGTGTGTGGGTGCTGCGGCCCAAGGCATTGCGGACCAGCTTCGCCATTCGGGGTCCGAGAAGGAAACGAGATCCAGCACACCAACCCAGCCTCCGTAACTACCTATGTGGGAGAGGATGGTGCCATTGTCAAATACCCAGGGATATGGCTCCGGTGAAATGTTGTGGGAGTGTGCACCCAATACTACGTCCACATGCTCAGATCGTGCTTCCACCTCTCTAATGAATTCCTCATCCTCTTTCCATCCAGAGTGCGAAAGCACAATCGTCAACGCCCCTTCACAACTTGGCTTAGAAGAATAATACGCGTCCAAGAAACCCTCCACGGGAGATGTGGTCTCGTACAAATCACTATCAATTAACTCCTCCCTAACAACTCCGTACAAACAGATTGGCACCTCGTTACGCTCCAGCCGCACCCAAGGCTTAATCCGAAGCTTCTTCCGAAGCCTATCGCTCGCCTTATCACTCAACTGTAGATTACTGCACAGTATCGGAATGTCATCACTCGTCTGCCGGAACTCGCTCCCGCCGCCTTCGCTCCCCAGACCACTGTGACCATCTCCCCCCTGCCCCCCATCTCCGCTCTGACCATCGTCGTTCGAATCAGCACGAACTGAATCTTCATTTAATATTGCGAGTATGTCCATTTCAGTCCCCAGTTCATGGTTTCCAGGTACCCAAGCGTCTATACCCCAGAGGGGGATCAGCTTCCGGGCTACACCCCCCCCCTTCGGCTCGACTACATCCTCCTCCAGCGACAAGTTAGGGGTCGGCGGTTCGAATCCAAGGACTGGAGAATCGCGCGGCTCCAGCAAGTCGTAGTCCCCCCCATGCATTAGGTCGCCAACAAACAGGCGTACGTCGCAACTCTCCATCAGTTTCCGGATCATCATCGCCTTCGACAACGCCATGTGACTCGTTTCACACAGTGCATACTCCGCACGGTCCACACGTCGCTCAACTGCGGCATGGAAGTCCGCCACGTGGCAAACCTTCAACCGCCTGGTCGGCGACGCTAACACCTCTCGACGCCGCACCGACACCAAGTACGTTGTGATGCTGAGGATGACCAAGGACCACAACGCGATCGACAGGGCCAACCAGCGCGCCATCTGTCGTCCGCCGAAAAAAAGCATCCCTGGTTTCACCCCCCCCCTCCCCCTTTTTCTTGACAGGTTGGCCGTTCAGCTGTGGACTGCCTTGGAGCTGTGGACTGTTTTGGGCCGCCTCGACTTCAACTCGACAGAGGACTTGATAAACGGCATTCGCTCTTCTTCAGGAATTGCCTTAGGCTGTTTTAAAGCGTTGGGTCTTTCCGCGGTCTTTTGCTGTTTAGCGTAGTGAATCTTCTGTAGCCAGTAAATGACGAAGATCACGTCGTCCCGGAATACGCTGATACGGTGCGCTTTGGGCATTCGGATCAGGAAGGAGAAGAGGTCGTCGATGATCGTGTTGAGGAAGTTGTAGGTGAGGGCAACCCAGGGCAGGTGTGTAACGGAGCGGTAGTAGTAGTTCTTGTAGAGCTGCGGCGTCATTGCAATGAAACCGCCGGCGTACGCCGTGTGTGCACCGAGCAAAACCGCAACTGAGAACCAGCCCTTTTGCGGCTGCCACGCTACTTGGTACACGGCCCACGCCGCGAGCACGGGCAGCAGCAACAAGCTCAAACATACCAGCGACCATAACTCGAAGGTATCCGCGTCGAGCAATTCTCGCTGCACTCTAAGCCTTTCCGGCCGGAGCGCGTCCAACGGATTCACCGTCCGGACCAACTTGAACACAGTAATTCTGTTCTCCTTTACCTCCGACATGTTCCCGCGCCCTTCCCCTATCTCCGTTCCCGCCAGTCCAACCGTCTCGGTCTGTTGCTTCTTCTGCACCCCAGCGAGCCGCCACCAGCGCCAGGCGTTGAAGACGACTTTGAGGGCAAGAAGAAGTTGCACTAATTTGGCTTCTCCCTCGTCGTAGAGCCAGGCAAGGATTAGAACCTCTAAAACTGTGTCCAGGAGGATGGCTCGAGAAGACATCTGCTGCGCCATGTCTTGACTCTTGCAGGTCTGCCGAAAGTTAGACCAACTGCTAGCCATGGCCAGCATCTCAAAGAGGGCGTGCAGCACGGAGACAAGGAAGGTAACCAGCAGGATAATGGGGGACTGTCCCGCAAACAGCAGTTTCAAACTGTCACTGTCGTATTGCGTGGTGCCGAACTGTCGCTCCATGCGGCCCATAGCGCTCATCATCAACTGTTCCACGGCGTGTTTCCGCCAGGATACGTCGCTTAGGGACAGTCGGATCGAGGGGTGGTCGACGTCGAATTTTTTGTTCGCAACTACAGCGCGAATATGCCGAATTTCGCCGTCTTGCGGAATATACTCGTCTCGAGGCGACACATATGTCTCCACTAGTGCGTCGGGGTAGTATTTCAGGCCACCGTCTCGGTCTCGACGGAGCCAATGTCGCTTACCAAGCGTCAGCAACTGGGTTGAGTTGAAATTACCGGCGACAAAGATGGGTCCCACTCGCACCTCCGGGGGAAAGGCCATGTAGGGGTCCGTAAACCCCGCCCGACTCTCTACTCCGCTCAATAGAAATCTTTTCCGAGCGCGATCCCGCTTCTCCGGCTGGTACATCAGCGACACCGGACTGCGTGAAGGCGAAAACGACAACTGGTCGTACCGCTCCGCCAAACTGGGAATCACACTCACAAATATTCTCGTACTGTTCGTCAACCAGGACTCCATTGGGGAAAATTCCAAGAGGGCGACACACTGCCGCTTCCCCGTCACCTTCCGCCACACCGCCCCAAGCCAACTTGCCTTCGCCGTCTCCACAGAGCCTACGCCCGCCAAAATAGAAGTAGCATCGCAGTCGGACTCGAAGCCTACCTTGGTCTTTATCGATCCGATATGAACGCTTTCTCCATCGCCCCTGCCAAACAAAGATGGACGCTACCCGTGAATAATGTCCATGATCCCATGCATGAATCCTTTGAGCATGAATGCGCTCTTACTTGGGATACAACATCATCGACTCCAGTTCAGAGTCATAGCTTCTAGAGAACTCCTGAGGAGCGAAATCGGAGCCATGCAAATGTACAACGTAGTCGTCGCCCAAACCAATTCCGGGCGCTACGCACTCGCTGCCTAATGCGGCGCAAACTGGCGGGGTAGAAGCTTTAATGAAAGTCCGGAGAGTTGTTCCCACATAACCCACAAAGAGAATGCCCCCAATCAGTTCACTCCACATTAAAAAGGGTAGCAAATATCACTCGCGCAGAGCGCGCGCGCGCGTGTGTGTGCTGCAAACACGCGCACTTATGCAGCTAGTTAAGTTCGTCATATTCTGCTCGGTTTTGGGAGCTCCAGAACCCTCGGATGGTGCTCTCGGTGTCGCGGAGCAGCTGAGTGCAGCAGCGACGCTCGGTGTGACTACAAAAAAGCCCAAGAAGAAGAAGACGACGACCGCCGCAACATCAACACCCATCATTTCGACATCGACGCTTAGCACAGCTGGTCAACTTACGTTCAACGAAGATTTTGAGACGGAAATTTCGAATTCATGGGACGATTTTCCTACGCCGCCCACGACGCGTATTGCTGACGTTTTGGAGGCTCCGAATGTGTCGTCGTTAGTCGGGCAAAAACAGCTGCAGAGCGGTTCGGTCTCCGCCCGAATAATTTCGTCGGCCGTGATTGGACTATCGGCCTGGATTTTTATTTAAGTCAACCATGCGGGAGTCAAGAAAAGGGCACTCTGGAATCCCTGGAACCCCCCTGTCTCTGATTTTGAGTATTATACTGATTGTGCCTGAAGGCGGCTTCAGCAAGGGGTGGGTGGTCCCGCTCTCGGATGGTTTCACCGTGGGGGGTCCGGCAGGTATGGGTAGTAAGCCTTTCGAACGAATTCCGTGGCAGAAGGACTGGCTATTTTCAGTCCTGGCGTCAAAAGCCGCGTTGGATAGAGCTGTCGAAAATACGGTCGTTTTGCCGGATCGGCTGGTGCATTACGACGTCTGGCACCAGAATCCTAAGAAAGTGGTGCCCCTCTTCGCTGGTGACCGGTTACGGCGAGTGAGCAAGTGCCCGCCCGAAATTGGCCCGGATGACCAACTCTTCTTGGCTCTGCCCGAGTCGGTAATGGGCGACTGTTGGCTGGAGAGTGTGCCGTCTTGCTGTGAGTCCGTCATCGTTCCCGTGGATGATGATGTGGAGGATGAGAGTGCAGTGGAACTCTCTGCTGCGCCCAGACGCTTGCCACCGTGTTCTTGTCCCAATGTTGCCCACTGCATTCAGACGCCAGAGATATTCCCACACCTTTCGACTGGATGTGAGATACGGCGAGTACCTCGAGTGAGCGATACCCTTAAAGTAGGGCGGCGAGGAGCGCCCCCCGGCATCCAAGGAAGGGAGAAGGTTAAATACGACTTTGCAACTCACGAGAAATTTTGGCTCCGGAACCGCGACTCAGAGCACGCTACTACGGCCACCCCCGAAGCAGTCACGGCCGCCCCCGAAGCAGTCACGGCCGCCCCCGAAGCAGTCACGACCGCCCCCGAAGCAGTCACGACCGCCCCCGAAGCAGCCGACCAAGGCCTGAAATTCAAGGTAAAGTCGGCAAATTGTCTCACATTCGACGCGTACAATCAACAAATGATTAAGAACATCAAGTTAGCGAAACAGAGGATTGCCGAATTGGGTGCGGGAGACGATTCATATCTTCCACGTGTGGCCTTGGACAAAGTGGACCGCCTCAAAGTGACACCGGCCGAATGCTTAGTCATGGTAGGTCAGGCCGGTCTTCAGATGGGACCTGTTCTGGAATCGACGGAGAATTTGGCAGATGCTTTCTGGCAGAAAATCAAACGCTGTTTAGCCGTACCGTCATTGGAGCCATCCGATCGGGTCTCGCTTTCTGGCAAGTGCAAAGACTACGAGTTTGTTGACAGGTCAGCAGACCAGAGGAAGGTCGGCGCGGAACATTGTGAGTCGGTCGCCAAAGTTAGTGAGTCAGTCGCCGAGCCAGTTGCCGAACCAGTCTCCCAACTAGTTGCCGAACATAGTGAGCCGTGGGGACTGGAGGCGTTCGTGCGTGAGATGGAGCGCATCGAGGTGGGTATCCCCCAAGAAGTGTTTGAGGGGTATCATGCAGATGTCGAGGTAGCGGAAGACGCTTTGGAGTGGGCATGAAGGCGTGGTTAGCGGAGCGAGTTGTGTTTGATTCCGAGAGCTGTGAGGAGTAGGGCGTTGATGAGAGCGGTGGTGCAGAGGAGGGTCGGGAGTGCGCGGAAAACGACGAGGTAGAAGGCGTTGAGTGCGGCGAGGCCGGAGAGTGCAAGGATGATTCCGAGAAGTGTGAATGTGCGACGTGTGAGGAAGTAGCCGAAGACGGTACACTGGCTGAGGAGAGAGAGTACCAGAGCGCTGACGACGCTCAGTGGTCGAGGTGCGAACCAGAGTAGCAGAGGGTAGAGCAGCGTGATATGCGGTGCAAGGAACTTGCCGAAACAGCAGATAGGGAGGGCGCAGATAGCCACAAAGAGGAGTGCCGGACGTTCGTTATCCAATCTCATGGTACCAAGAGTTGTTGAGAGCACGAGATAACTAAGACCCGTGGAAATACCGAGTAGCAACCCACGAAGAGACACCAATTGCCGCGCCGTGTTCCGCACTGATGGCCGTGCAATTACTGAAGACTGTAGTAGCTGACGTTTCAAAGACTCATTCGCCACACCTGAACGCAATGACTCCAACCGCTTCAATGAATCCTGGTAGGCCGTACTCTCCAAACAACTACTATACCGCCATGGGTCGCGATCCCGTGAACCCTTCGCCAGCAAGTCCTTTTTAAAACTCTTGCGCTTGACCAACGCCAAACTCAAAAACGCTGCCAACAATACAAACAACGAACCGTGAAACAACGCCACCGACACTGACTCCGCCACAATACCCGGTCCTAAGCGACTGGGTGGTTGTTCGAACCGACTGGGTGGTTGTTCGAACCGACTGGGTGGTTGTTCGAACCGACTGGGTGGTTGTTCGAATTGACTGGGCGACGGCCCCAGTCCTGCAGGGCCGAGTCCTGGTGGTCCCAGTCCTGCAGGGCCGAGTCCTAGTGGTCCCAGTCCTGCAGGGCCGAGTCCTGGTGGTCCGAAGCCCGATAGGTTTGGTCCTGGGGGTCCAGGTTGGGCATCGTGCGGATCATCATCAGCAGCTTGTAAATCTGCTGCAGCCTGCAAGTCGGAAGAGTGCAGTGAGCCCTGGCCGGCCAGGTGCGTGCCGGGCAGGTCGAGGATGTAGGCGAGGCCGTCTTCGGGCTCGCGTCTAGAATAGTGGTTTTCGTGTCTTGAATAATCGTCTTCGCGTCTTGGGTAGTGCGGGGTCGCGGTGATGGCCGGTCGGGGGTGGGCGGCGTAGAGGAGGACAGCGGCGGCGAGGAAGCGTATAGTCATGAAAGCGCCAACGATGCGTTGGGGGTAAGCGGCGAGTAGGTGCACGGCAAGTACAAGAGCGAGGAAGAAGACAGGGTCTCCGCCAAGTGCGAGGAAGAAAAGCGTAAGTTCACGAGGGGGTTTGTGTGCAGTGAGAGAGCGGAGACTGGAGCCCCATAGTAGAGCGGCCGCACGGACACACAAGCCAAGTGAGAGAGTGAGTTTAGTAGGCAACCGGTGGTAGAGAGTGAGAGTGATGCCGCCAAGCAGAACTTCGAAAACCAGCGCCAAAACCGTCAGCATCAAGACGTAATGATGTCGTACTGCACACACCGCCGCCGGTTGCGGTACCGGTGCACCAAAGAAGAACGAAGGAGCGTGTGGTGGCTCACCACACATCTGCTGCCGATACAAATCCAATGCGAACACACCTTCCTGAACCAAGGGACCGAACAAGTACGTCGGGGAGGCCGCGACACACACTACAGCCAACACCAAGAACCGCCAAATCAACTGTCTACGCGTCAATGGAATAGTCGTTTCTTTCGCCGCCGAACTGCAACGCTCTGCTATCTGTACCACCGTTGCACAACCACCATTCGCAAACTGCAACACAGAATATGGGATTTGCTAACACTAACTGACGCAAATCTAAATGACTACCATAACGGAGATGACACTAACTGGCTTGAAGCGCACACAAGTAGCCATCTGATTGGTTGGCTAACGAATCTCGAGTTCGCGCTTACATTTTGTGCAGAGCATTCTTCAGGCGGAGCCTCCTCGTCGATCGCCGTCTCGTCTCGCAGCGCCTCGTCAAGCACGGATGAGTCATCTTCCTCGGTGCATTGGCCCATGACGGAGGGTTTGGGCAGCCTGGGAGGTGGGCGGATCGGGACTGGGACGCTAGGAGGTTGTTGAAAGGAGTGGGAGCTTTTGTCGACCAAGACCTGGCCAAGGGTTTCCACCAGTTGGCTCGCTTCTCGGTCGCCATGGAGAATGGCTTCCTCGATCTTGCTGTGGACAATTCTCGCCATGCGAATTTTATCGCTCAGATGGCTAGAAGCGTCCGAGGTTAACTCCTCTGGACGTAAAGGTATCAATTTGGGCACTGCCCCTGGCTGGCCGAAACTGTCGCCCGACGTGACCCAGTTGCTGTCCGGCCTGGGAGTGTCAAGCGACGAAGAGGCCACCTGCTGGATAAACGAAGGACCCACCAACGACTGGTGCACAGTCATAGACTGTTGAGATGCAGCAAGCTGTTGGGACACAGCAACCTGCTGATGAGGCGCGGCAGACTGAGGTATTGCAGACTGGGGTTGAGTATCTTTCACCATCCAGCGCCTAATATTTAGGAAGAACGTCTTGGCTTTCAGCAATAATGCTTAGATGCCAATTGTTCAGAAGTGACGTTTCAAAATTCGGCAGTGAGTTCAGTCAACAGTGAGTTCAGTGAACAGTGAGTTCAGTGAACAGTGAAATTTAGATAGATAGCAGCGGTACTTGGGTATTGAGCAGGGATGTTTCACCCGGCGTTATACGTTCTCGTTCGCGGAAGCAATGGCCTTTACGTGCAACCTTCTTTTCCAGGTTGCTTGAGCTTGTCCAAAGTCCTTTGTCCAACCAACGTCCTCCGCAGGTGATTTTAAAAGGCGGTTTTCCGTCCCAAAAAATGTGTGCGGCGTTCTTCCGGTTAGTTCCTGAGCCTGAGGGAGTGGGTGAGGACCCGGGTCCGCCGATTAGTACCTTACCCCACCGGCCAGACCAGGTGGACTCCGAAAGTGTAAAGAAGTTCCACAATGATTGCATACAGGTAGACTTGCGAGTCCGGGAAAGCGTTCTCCTAAGAGCCATAGCCAGTCTCATCCCGGATTTACTAATAGTATCAATGTTGTGTCTGGCAGCCTCCCTCAAGTTCGTCTGGAACTCCGAAAGTCTTCTGATACACCTGTGGCTACTAGCAGTTGTCACCGCCGCCTTCGTCACCCGTAAACTATTCAACCCATATCATGTCCACCCTGCATGTGGTAGCCTCACTGTATTCGGTGACTTCTTCTCTGTATTGCATGTACATGGTAGCCAAAGTGCTAGCGGTAATAGCAATGTTACGTTTCTTAGACTCCCCTAGATTTTATACAGGCTATTGGGATTTCTTTGTTCGCTCATTGTCTGTTGCTAAGCTCATCAGTTTGTTCGTGGTGGTGCGATTCTGTATGAGTCTACATGAGTCTTTACTTGGCAGAAGCTTAACTCTTCCCGAAGTGGTAGCGGATATTGCAGGTGGTGTAATGCTGGTGCACAAGTGTTCGACTGGTGGGTCGGAGGCGTTCGTGATTGAATGGGAACAGTATGAGGAAGACGATAGTGACCAGATTCGTAGTGACCAGGTTCGTAGTGGCCAGATTCGTAGTGATCAGAGTCGTAGTGACCAGAGTCGTAGTGACCAGAGTCGTAGTGACCAGAGTCGTAGTGACCAGAGTCGTAGTGACCAGAGTCGTAGTGACCGGTTGAAATGTATACTGGTGATGCAGTGGGTAAATGGCTGGTTGGGCAAGGCCATGTGTATGCCTAAACTACTGGTCATTAAGAGTAAACATCACGTAGCTGCCGTGGGAAGGTTTGTTCGCAAGTTTTGGCAACGATTAAATGAACCGGTTAGTTGTTATGCTCCGGTAGCTGGATTCGAAGATGACATTGCGTGTGATCGGATGTTTGTAATTCTACGTGCCTGGGTGTTTGGTGTTCCGGTTATTGGAGAATACTTAGCCAAATTGATAGACCGTAGTACTTGTCGATGCAGTATGGTATCTTGGTGTACCAGTTTCCGGAAAGACTTCTTAAGTTATGGCATTGTTTGGTTTGCAGCTACTATCCTTACCCTGTTAATTCCGGAACTGGTCGCCCCGGGCTCGGTTCTCCAACTGTTGTTTAGCCCTTCCGGTTTGAGCACGTTTATGAGAGCCTTGTCTGAGGGCTCTGTTGAGGGCTTGGCAATCTGGAGACCTGACGCAGTGTTATCGCTATTCATAGGATACATTTGTGTGGTGCTAACACAGATGGTGTTGGTCTATATTGTGTTACGGTACAGCCATACAACCAGAGCGAGACATATCGCAGGACCGAATGAGATTCTTCTTACAATATCAGCACCTGCGCTAGTTACTCAGTTGGTAGCCTTTGCTCATATTAAGTCCTGTCTGGATTTCTGTGTTCCGGAATCGGAGATAGGAAAGAACCTTGGCATTCTCAGCACTTCAAAAAATGAACCCAAACTTGACGCTATCTATCCCCGTGCCGATGCAAAGATAAGCGCCACAAAAAAACCAATAGACGAGCCAAGGATTGAACCAAGGATTGTTTTGAAAATGGATGATAGTGTTTCTCGGAACAATAGACGGATACAGGATGAGTATGTTAAGCGAGAGAGTCGGATACAGGAATTCTTTATGAATTGTCCTGTTCGTAAGAACATCCCTGACGAACTGGGGTTTTATCTAGAGAATTCTGGCAAGCTTGCTTCTTTATCGAAGTCGGTGTATCACGTCCCTCAAAAAGGCATAGTCGGGGTACATCCCCGTCGGGAGACGTTTGATGATTCCGAGGTGGAAGATGAGTTCCCTGGGACGGCATGTTTCTTGGTGGTGTTAGCTCAAACGTGCGAGTGGAGTTGGTTAAGTCGGTTCTTGATGTACGTGTTACGACCGCGGCTGTTTGGTAACAAACATTTTCTGCATTACAATCGTGAGCAGATCCTGGCTCTTATGGGCTGCATACCGCCTCGTGCGCTGTCACCATTGGTGCCTAAAGCATTGTTTTCCCCGGAGATTGGGCATTTGGTGTTCTTCGACGAACAGCTTATTGGAGATACGGTTCTGGCTCGGGTGGAGAACTTGCTGAGTGGGGCTATCTATATAGCAAGAGGACTCCGTGAGCTTTTGTTGGCTATACCGCCTTCGACCGGCGGTATTTTGCTGGATAGAGGCGTGCCCAAAGACCGGGAAAGCGCACGCAAGCAGTTGTCGACCTGCCGTCGAGATAGCGTGCGAAAACTGGTGGAGGCCGGCAGACCCGCCATGAGCGGAAACGCCATGAGCGGAACCGCCATGGGTGGAACCGCCATGAGCGGAACCGCCATGGGTGGATTGGCAGGGAGAGCCACACCGCTGGCAAATGGCCGACAGACTGGACTTGTGCTGGGATCGGAGCTCCGTAATATCCTATGCTTGGGCCTCGAACAGAGTCTTGGCAATCAATTCGGGAATGCTGCCAGTTATCAACAAATTATGGTTTACGTCCACGCTGATACACTCTCTTCCCAAGACAGATTAATACTCATCGCTTGTCTTAAAGAATTAATTCTTCATGTGTTACTCGTAGTCCGACAAGCTGTCGAAACCGTACAACTTCTCACCCTCCTGCGACGACAGGCACAGAGACATACACCTGTCCGCGTGTCGAAGTTCTATAACCATCTCAACTCCTTCCAGCTGGACACCAGGGAGATTAGCAACAAACTTAGAAACTTCAAGGACGCTCTACACCAACTCAATGCCGTCCCCTCAAACCCTCCTTATAGTGTCAAAGAACCTTTATTCGACCGCTACTGCAAACGCCACGAGCAATGTAAGCACACACATCTCAATACCACAATGTCTCAATACCACAATGTCTCAATACCACAATGTCTCACTACCACAATGTCTCAATACCACAATGTCTCACTACCACTAGTTTTAGTTCTGGAGAGCGCGAGTTCCAACTATTTTCACTGACGCATATTCTGATCTGTCTTCACAACTACATGCGTGACGAACGTCAGTACGAGAGTTCAAAACATTGTCGCGGCCATGGGAAGGTGGCTTAGCCGGGAAAAACAGGCCATAGTTACTTCCGACGGCTCGCGACCCGAGGACTTTAAGGTGGATCGGTTGCTCGCTCAGTGGGACAAAGGAGGAAATGGCATCCCGAAGCTGTTAACGGATTGGCACGGCATGGCTGAGAACTTATGATCCCTATCGCTCGCGCCCTGGACGGAGGCTCAAATGACCACGACTCTCGTAGGAAGCTTCGAGGCCGCTGGAGACAGACTGTATGTATACCTGGACGGCCAAGTACCGGTCTACACACCTCCGTAAAGTCGGAGGGTCATCAAAGTACTGGTCATCGAAACAGATCTTCGTGAAGAAAACCTCGACTGCCCCCAGCAAGTTCAACAAAGGCTGCCAAGTCATCTCTAGGTACCTCGCAGCCGCCAACAGTCCGTCCCGGACCTTGCCCGACTAACAGTCCGACTTCTGGTTGCCGACCATCGCCGTCGCGAAGACCTTCCAATATTTCCTAAGGCGAGCATCTATCCACATCTACGACTTTGCGCTGCTTCTCTGGGGGACTCGAGCCGCACCTCGGGAGCAGACCGGCAGAAGGGAGTTTGCGGTTGACTGGGATTACCGCGATGACTATTGCGAACTTGTCCGGGATGAGACCACCGTTTTATTGAATGTACTAATGCTATTCTTTGCCTGATGTAACACGGACGCAATCCTACGTAACCCCTTCTTTCTTGGTCGTCATGACCCGCTACCAAAGCCTCTCGTGCAGCCGGCTCTGTAACTATGTCTGGAACTTTGTGTGGAGCGGTGGGGGAACGAAAGCGTTTCGACTGGTCTAAAGCGAGGTTTGGAGGGGGAGCTTTGGTCCATGCCAGGAAGTTGTTGCTGCGGGGCAGTTCCCGTACACTTTGATTGCAATGGCGATGATACACGAGCATTTTTTTTTCCTGTGTTGATCGAATTTTTTCCGCCGGTCTGCTACCAAAAGGTGTGCTTAACGGACAGAAATAATCAGCCCCGAGACCGACCACCAAAACTCTAGTATTAGTATAAGTGGAAGGCCATGATAGTGAAGATGCTCCATTACAAAAAGATGCACCATGTCGGATGTGATTCCTTTCTTTGAGCCTTGTGCTAGCCTCTTTAGTGTTGCTGTTCCGAGCTCAGTGCCATGTATTTACGTATACTGGGTTAGCACGAGAGAGTGTTTCCGGAATGAGCCCAAGATGGTGTTGCTTTTGAACCCGATAGTGGAGAATATCGTGTTGGCTATACAGACGTGCCTTCGCCGGGAAGAACAGGTCTTTGACGTACCCAACGGCCCTAAACCTGAGAGCTTCAAGGACCATGGCTTACTGACTGAGTCGAACATGTGGGATAATTCTCTGGCGGAGTTGTTAAGAAAACTGAACGGAATGGCGGACAACTTGAGTTCCTTATTATTCGCGCCCTGGGCAGAAGCGACGGACCAGATGACCGCGACCTTTCTGCGTACTGTTGATGCGGTTGGAGACCAACTGTATGAGTACTTGGATGGTCAAAGACCAGCCTACACACCACCGAATCCACCGAAGCAAATCTTTGTGAAAAAAACCTCGACTGCGCCCAGCAAGTTCAATAAAGGTTACCAAGGTATATCTAGGTATCTCGCAGCCGCGAGAACGCGGACTCTGCCGATCCAGCAGTCCAACTTCTGGTTACCGGCCAATAGGCCAAATTTGCTCGCCGTACCGAAGACCTTCCAAGATTTCCTGGAACTATCCGCTATACAGATCTACGACTTGGCACTGCTTCTCTGGGGAACTCGAGCCTCTCCTCAAGGGTTATCCGGCGCGAAATCCTTTGCAAATGAATTCGATTACCACCATGAATACTGCAGACTAGTACGGGATGAGACCTCCCTTATATTTAATGTACCTATGGAATTTCTTGGGATCTGCTTAATGCAACACGGACTCACTCCTACGGAATCCCTTCTTTCTAGTCCCACTGCCAAAGCCCCCGGTCTGCCCCGACCTGGATCCCAGTCTGGAACTCTGCCTGGAGCGGTGGGGGAACGAAAGCGTTTCGACTGGTCTAAAGCGAGGTTTGGAGGGGGAGGTTTGGACCATGCCAGGGAGTTGTTGCTGCATTCCCTGCAAGCCATTTCGGGGGCTGCGGGGCAGTCTAGTGAGTTCCCGTACACTTTGATTGCAATGGCGATGATACACGAATATTCTGCGTTGATGGAAATGCATGAGAGGCTCGGGCGTCTGCAGCAAGTAAGCATCACTGACTTGCCGATGGCTGGAATCAAGAGACACGGTATGGTGGCCTCGCTGATCGCTTTAATCCGAAGAACCGATAACAGCGGGCTCTGCAAGGCTTTAATTGTAGAGCTAGACGAGTGGAAACGATTGGCTGAGGGTCGCCTCATTTGGCCCGAGCTCGACCGGACGGCGGAGCTGTGCCGCAGGAAAGGAGTGGAAACGGGATCGGCAAGCACTTCGCCGCGTGTGCTTTGTCCTGTGACCCAACTGTTGCCCATAACGGAGCTAGCAAAGGGTCGCAGCGGCTGCATACCACCTAGCTTCGTGTGTGGCTCCACACCCTTATTTTGCGAAATAGCAAAAAGCGCCATTTTCTTCTCTGTGACCGATGGTGACCATTGTAATCTCGCCAACCGTCTGCTGCCCCATATACGCAACTGGAATATCGTTGCTGGTGGCAACCGCAAAATGCGCAACTGGCTGCAACATCTGTACGGCGATATCGCGCACACTCCGGACATCTTCGGACTACTGCCCAAACTGAGAATTGGAGCAGACACTAGTGGACCCTTCCTGCCGCCTCTGCAGTGGGACACAGTCGCGCGACACTCCGCTGTGTACAGCGACGCGGATCTGCCTTCAATCAAACTACTCACATCTGCTAAGGATCATTTCAGTCCCGAACCTCTGCTGACCTCTGAGCTTTCGATTAAGAAGATCGTCGTCACCTACAAACAGAGCTACGGAGGCGGTCTTTTGCACGTATGCTTCCGGGATGTCTGTCTCAACTGGTACATGCTTAACGGGCAGATATAAGCAGCGCTACAACCAGTGCGCGTTGCGGAAGTGTATTCCGATTTCCGAAATCGAGCATCAGCAGTCGTCCTCAATGCATAGCATTCGTTTGTACTAGACACTAGTCTGTACCAGACACTAGTCTGTACCACCCTCCATATCGAGAGTCGCGTTAGAGGAAAGGGAGTGAGGTGCTCCATTACAAAAAAAGGCGGCACCATGTCAGATGTTATCCCTTCCTTTGAGGCTTGCTCTAGTCTCTTCAGTGTGCCTACCCCGAGCACAGTACCATGTGTTTACGTATACTGGGTTAGTACACGAGAGTGTTTTCGGGAGGAGCCAAAAATGGTGCTGCTTTTAAATCCGATAGTGGATAATATGGTGTCAGAAATAGAGCGATGTGTGAGACAAGAGACGTGGCTGCTGAGCAATAACTTGAAGTCTGACGGCGCGATGGACGGCGCGATGGACGGCGAGGGGGACGGTTTTCTCGTCGGCTCTGATAAGTTTATGGGAGAAGATGGTTTGTCTCTGTTACTAAGTTTAGATCACATGGCGGACGACTTAAGTTCCCTATTGCTGGCACCGTGGACGCAGGCCAGCGATCAAATGACGTCGACCCTTTTGCGAAGCTTCGAGGCCGTTGGAGACCAACTGTACCAGTTCCTGGACGGCCAAAGACCAATTTATAACCCATCGAATCCACCGAAGCAAATTTTTGTGAAGAAGACCTTGACTGCTCCCAGCAAATTCAACAAAGGCTATCAAGGCATATCTAGGTATCTAGCAGCCGCCCGAACACGGACCCTCGCTGTACAACAGTCCAACTTCTGGCTACCAACTACCGCCGGCAACGCGCTCGCGATCCCAAGCACCTTCCAAAAGTTTCTTGACATAGCCACTCTCCACCCTTACGATCTGGCGTCTAGACTCTGGGGGACCCAGGCGTCTCCGTTGGAGTTTCTACACAGCGAAACAGACTCCAAAGGAAATGATTGGAAAGTAGAACAGCAGGCGGCCGAATATCGTTCTAGCTATTGCAGGTTGATGACACAAGCTGAGACATCGATTCTGTTTGATGTGCCCATGGAGTTCGTTGGTATCTGCATGATGCAGCATGGGCTCACACCTTTACCTCAGCATCCTCTGGTCCTTCCGACACACCCTATAAAAAAACCACAATCAAAGGAGAAGTCGTCAGAGAAGAAGTCATCAGGAGAGCCGGTTACAGGACTGGCGGGAGAACATAGCATGTCGAGAGTGCACAGTTTCGGGTCTGGAGGTTTGGCTGATGCGAAGGGAGCATTATGGGATGCTCTCCGAGCTATTTCGGGTGCCACGGTTCAATCGAGTGAATACCCATATCTATTGATTGCAATGGCGATGGTACATGACTACTCTGCATCAACAAGGATGTACGAGATGATGGGCCGGTTGAAACAACGACGCATTCTAGAAATGATGTCATGGCCATCTATAAAACAACATGGCATGGTCGCCCATCTCATCAGTTTGGTTCGACTTACCAGTCGGGCTGAACCCTGCCCAGCTCTCCTGGCGGAAATGGAGGACTGGAAAGCAAAAGCAGAAGGCCGATTTATCTGGCCCGATCTGGACCGTACGGTGGAATTTTGTCGTACGAAAAATGTGGCGGGCAAATTGCCAAGGCTGCTTTGTCCCGTTACTGAGCTCTTGCCTATTACGGAGCTTTCCACTGACCACAAAGGTCGTTGTATACCGCCTAGTTTTGTGTGTGGCTCCACTTCCCCCTTTTGCGAAATCGCACAATCCGCCATTTTCTTCTCCCTCACCAATACTGCTCACTGTCATCTCGCAAACCGTCTGCTGCCATACCTAAGGAACTGGAATATCGTCGCCGATGGCGACCGCAAAGTGCACAACTGGCTGAAATATCTCTATGGCGAAATCGGAGACACTCAAAATATCTTCGAACTGCTACCGAAAACAAAAATTGCGGCGGACGCCACTGGGCCCTTCCTCCCGCCACTACAATGGGACACAGTCGCCAGACACACCGCCACGAACGGCCCACTCCCACCCGTAAAGCTGCACACGCCTTCCGACAAAAGCTCCAGTCTCGAACCTTTGATCACTTCCGAGCCTGCGGTCGACAAACTCATCGTCACATACAAACAGACATACGGGGGTGCCCTTTTGAGCGTCTGCTTTCGGCGCGTCTGTCTCAATTGGTATGTCATCAACGGACGCATCTAGCCGCCTTTTTAGCCCCTAGTCTTCACCCCCCGCCTCGACCCAATCCTGACTTTCTCCCACGCAGTCGTAGCTCCCATAGCGGGGTACGTTCCCGAACTCCATCAGTTAGTCTGGTTATGGAGGCTCGGTTCCGGATTGCGCGAGATGCGGATTAAAATCTATCTATCTAAGTATGCATGAGAGGTGGTTGGTAGTCTGGAGAGTTGTTTGCTTGCTTTGAGACTCGGTTGCCATGAGAAGGCTCCTCGGTCCCTAAGCAAAGCTTCTTTAGTCCTGACTTGGTGGGAGGGGCGACTTTGCCTTTGTTCCAGCGGGTTTTCGTCGATTAGGAACGACGTCCCATTCGGTGTCGCTGGTTGATGCGGTAAGCCGCTTCCGCCAGCGGTAGGTTGGTTTGAAGGTGTCGTATAGATAGCCGATAAGGTCTACGGTCCAATTGGCCCAGGGGAAGTAGTAAGCGGTGTCCATTAAGTACTCCTCGAGACCGGTGGCGGCAATGTCTGATCCAGGTGGGGTGGGGGGATATTCGTAGGCTACCGGTGCCTGGCTGGCTAAGCAGTAGACGTTATGGACGAGAAGTACAGAGGCCAACGCCTCGAGCTTGGGGACGTAGGCCAGCAGTAATGCTGAGGGTGCACACTGTCCGAAGGTCCAGAGCCAGTGTCTGTGATATTTGACGAGCCGGTCTTCCACACTTCCCGTGAAGACCGCCAAGGCCGACAGGTAGGACAGCGTCAACAGCTTGCCCAACGCCCGTACCAGCCAGAAACTTGAATTGCCCAACACCATGTGCAACACACACACGTGTGTAACCGATACCAACCCGATCCCAACCATCAAATACATCTCAGCCATCCGACTTCGAGGCGTCAACTGCCGACTAGCAGGACGACTCCCACCCTGCAACCTTCCCACTGCAGGTGGAGCAGCTTTCAGTAACCTCAAGTGCACAATCAACAACACCACATTCAACAACGCCCGCTTCAAACTCGGACACAATAACACACCCGGAACCACTGCCGACGTCGCCACAAAACTGAACACCAAACTATCTACGGCCAGCTGCTCAGAATGGTCTCTGTACAAAGCTACGCCAACAACCCATTTCCCACGAAACTCAAGTGAGAGATAACCATGTGAGACTATGGTGAGAGACCACCATGTGAGACAGCAATATGAAACACGGGAGTGGACCACGGACATGATCTGTAGCTGAGCGATCGTGGCTTGCGGTGTTCAATCTCGGGTGTGGGGGAAGGATGAGTACAATAGGCATTCCCGTTGTTCTTGACGCCTGCCCAGAACACGCTGGCCATTTTTATGACGACTGATTTCCTTCGAATTTCTCAGCCGTGGGTTGCGCCACACGTTTTGCTTGTGGATAGGCACGTAGCAGATCGAATAACTGGGGACAGGCTGACTTATTTGCAGGTAACGCAGGATAATGGTACGCCCCCCCGCCCTCTCGATCGTATCCCGGTCCAGGCCTCGTATCCCGTCTTATTCACTCATTACAGAAAGCGTGCTGGTAACTGCAGGCACGGAGGCTGACAAAGCGATTTCGGTGGAGCTCACTGATACCGGGAAAGTCATGTAAGTAACTTGTAACCCGTTAACGCTCTACCCCCTTGACGCTGTACCCCCTTGACGCTCTACCCCCTCGACGCTCTACCCCCTTGGCGCTCTACCCCCTTAACGCTGTACCCCCTTTACGCTGTACCCCCTTTACGCTGTACCCCCTTAACGCTGTACCCCCTTAACGCTGTACCCCCTTTACGCTGTACCCCCTTAACGCTGTACCCCCTTTACGCTGTACCCCCTTAACGCTGTACCCCCTTTACGCTGTACCCCCTTAACGGTGTGCCCGGTTACGGTGCTGGTCTTTAGTTTATCCTATCGGGATGAGGGTCTGACCTATTCAATGAAGATGGTGTTAAAATGGATCTATTCATTGTTTGGGACGTGGATAATTGTGGACAACGATTTCCGGACGCAGAGATCAAGTTTGTGGGAGGAGGTTCGGGCGGTGTCGCGTGAGTACATGCACCCCCAAGTGCCGCGTGTAGCGTTAGAGGGTGTGCTTCCGCCGGGTCAATTTCAGGATTTGGTGTCGAGTGGAGAGAGTGGTATTTTGAAGATCGAGATAGGTGGAAAAAGCACAGCTCAGTCTTGCCCTGCCGTCGAGGAAGAGGTGCAGCGGGTGGTGTGGGACGAGTCGGAGGATCCCGGGTGGGATACGGTGCGGACGATCGCCTTGCGTAAGGGGTGTACGGTGTGTGTGCTGGTGAAGAACAAACACGACCGGTTGGGACTGTACCACTTCGTGAGCAAACAGGACGTGGCGGAACGACCACTGGTGGTTGCACGGGCGCAGCTGAGATTTAGCCAACTCAAAATACTGGTCGCACAAGCCTGCCGACGCCCACTCGCAATCGCACGTAGCGTCCGTCTGGACAACCGACTACCACCACGCACCTACGAACTAGATCCCTTAACCCAACTAGCACAGGAACTCGAAGCAGACCCCACCCTCGGACACGACCCATGGACACGTCTCCAACAAGCCGGAGCCGCCTCCTTCGCATCCTGCGTCGCCCGAGGCAACTTCGACAGCAAAATACTAGAACCTTGAATGAGGACAGTGAGCACAGTGCACTACCGTACTAACGCACAGTGGACCCATCGGACAGACGCATAGTGGACCCATCGGACAGACGCATAGTGGACCCATCGGACAGACGCATAGTGGACCCATCGGACAGACGCATAGTGGACCCATCGGACAGACGCATAGTGGACCCATCGGACAGACGCATAGTGGACCCACCGGGCGAAAAAAACATCGTTCAAAGAAAGGACAATTTCCGTTCATCATGCACAATTTATTGTTCTGTGCACACTCTCAATATACCGGGCTCTTGCCCGAGCCTTGCAACTCCTATAAATTCGCGGTTAGGAACTGCATAATATCCGCAATCTCTTCGGTGCAGACTTCGTGGGCGCAATTTTCGTACAGCTTGATGTCGTAATTCTTCACCCCCATTTGGTCCAGCATCTGGCCATTCAACGGACTCCATCGTACCACAAAGTCAGCTACAGACACATAATTCGCAACCACCGTGTGTGTTTGTTTGGGACACACCTGTTTTGTTCGGCACGTGTTTTGCCGATCTAGTGTTATCGTGGAGGTTACTCTTGCCATGACAGTGGAGGATTTTGGTGGACCTGGCAATGTCTGTGACGTTTGCGCCGAGCGGCGTCATCCTTGCAGGTACCCAGCCGCTCATGACGATGAGGCCCGCTAGTTTCCGAGTGGATTGTAGCGCAATGTGGTAACTCAGTGCTCCGCCTTGGGAGAAGCCTCCAATGACAATATTGCTAATGGTTGGGTTCTCTTTGAGTGTTTGATCGATCAGGCCTTCCACCATTTTGCGGCTCTCTTCAAACCCTTCCCAGTCGTCCTTTCCTTCGGGGCCCAAGGTAAATATGTCGCCCCAAGCGGTCATGGCTTGCCCATTCACCCACGATATAGGCCTCAGTCCCGCGTTCGGGCAGAGGACCACCGTTTGATCATGCAGATCCGGCTTCTTCAGTAAGACCGTAGTCAGCAACTGCTTCATGTCATTACCATCGCTGCCCAGGCCATGCAGGAAGACGACTACCAAAAGTTGCGCGTCGTCAAATTGAAGGAACTGACCGGTTTGCAGAACCAGGGAATTAGGGGGTCGACTGAGTGCAGGACCAGGCAGTGTAGGACCGATCTGCAGGGCCGGACTGAGTGCAGGGTCGAACTGAACGCAGGATCTACCTGCAGGGCCCTCTTACTGAGGTTCTTCTTAACCATTATTTTTTACAACGTGTAAAAGCCAACTAGTTAGAGCCAACTCGTTGAAGCCAACTGGTTGAAGCCAACTGGTTAGAGTCAACTGGTTGGAGCCGACCGGTTGAAGCCGACCGGTTGAAGGATACCAGCTGAAAGTGACATAAAAAGCGACGGTTACTGCGGTATGAGGCAGTGGCTTAGGTTGACGCAGCGAACATTGTCGCAGCTCATAGGGAGAGGTCCTCCTTGGGTGTCGCTCTTGAGTAGCAACTCGAACGTTTCGTTGCTGGCAAAGATGTAGGCGAGAATGCGAGTGACGTAACTCAGTCGCGTCTCTCCGCCTTCCTTCACACGCAGGACCGCCGCGCCGTCCTCGATGCCAACGTCACCGTACCAGAGGACGCAGTATGGCTCCACCGCCAAAGGGTTGTCTCGAGAATCAGTGTTAGTCAACAACTGTCTGAGGACGTCCCGCAGGTCCGGATTTTCTCCCATGGTCGGCCACAAATCCGATATCCGCGGTTTGAGCATCGAGTTCCAATTATTAATCATCTTAGCAATCGCCTCTTCTGATCGCCGCTCAAACTTGATTGGATCGTAGCCGGACGCATCTGAAGAGTTGTTGACGGTATCTGTGTCATTGTCATCGATGTCGGCAGCGCTTCCGCCAAATAATGTTTGCAGAGGTACACCACCACAAGAACACCATCCTTTCGTGCTCATGGCGCACCTCTCTCCGAACAACGCCCCTCATCAGTCAAAAGTTACAGACATACATTGTTATTGCATTATTGTAATTCCATTATGGTCATTGGACACGTGTGTGCACGCGAGTGTTAGTTGCCGCGCATTAATTACTGGCGCGCTGCAATTCATTTGCAAGCACGGTCAGTTGACAACCTTCATATTCTCGTCATCGAGCGCCTCCAGCTCCGTTGTAATGAACTGGTATTCTTCCTCATGCGGGAGTACGGTGGCCAACTCTTCTTGCAAAGCGGTTTTCGAAATCGTTGTCGCTGCCTTCGCATCCGAGTTGCTTGCTGCCACCAACACAAGGTCATTGATTCGCGCCTGCGGTTGGATGCGCGTTTGACTCGCGGGTTGATCTTTCTTTTGCTGGCTTGCTGGGTGGCTCGGTTGTTTTGAACACTTGGGTCGAATAGCATGTTTACTAAAGAACCTCATGTTATCGAGACTGGACGTTGTAGCATCGCCGGCCCAGTCGGGCAAGACCTGACGGAGCAGAGACCGGTCTGGGTTGGACGCAGATGACTGGTTTTCGCCAAGATCTGCGCCGAACGTATCGTCGAAGAACGAGTAGCGCTTGACCCTACATGATGGCTCTTGGCGTTCTACTGTACGTACCGCGTGGAGGCTGTCGACAGGTAGATCTATTCCCTTGCTCGTTGGATCCAGTGCCTGTTGAAGATTGATTTCATCTAACTTGACGTCATCTAACTTGACGTCATCTAACTTGACGTCATCTGACTTGACACCCTCTAACGGGGCGCCCCCTAACGGGGCGCCCTCTAACGGGACACCGGAGTCGGCGTTGCCTTGGTTGCTAAAAGGGCGCGCATCACTGCCCGCTTCCTGCCAGTTTTCCGTCTTGGATGGCGCTGGAGGTGTGAGCAGAGTTGCTTTCAGGTTGACTTCCTGTACAAAAGTTCTCTCTGAAAGGAGCCTTGTCATGCGCCACTTTCGGTAAGGGTCTCGCTTGCCAAAGCTCTCGGCCTCAGCAACCGGCAGTTTCGCCCCATTCTTATTCTTCGTCCTGATCTTGCTCTTGCGACAGGACTCCGTATATCTCTCCGTCAGTAAGTCGGCAAATTTCGCCGCGCAACTATCAGGCGTTCTACTCCCCAACTTCTCAGCAATAGCACCCCAGTCCGCCTGACCGTACTTCGCCACCAATTCCTCTAAACGTGCCTCCTCAGGTGCCGTCCAAGCCACATCTCCTACGTCCACCACGCCCTCATCTGCATGGCCCAATAATACGCTACTCAATGGTACATTACCCAATGGTACATTACCCAATGGTACATTACCCAATGGTACATTACCCAATGGTACATTACCCAATGGTACATTACCGGGAAGTGTACTATTAACAAGTCCTTCCCTCAACCCCGTATCGTCGTCCTCAGTCGCGGGCAAACTTCGATCCGCTGTATCAGACCGAAAACGGCAACTTTCAGATTTACACAGAACTACGCGCTCAGCCCACACACGGCCAGAGCTTGGGAACGGAAAGCTACCAGATGTGTCATCATTAGATTTGTCGTCATTTGTGTTGACGTCAATTGTGTTGACGTCATTTGTGTTGATGTCACTAAATGGAACATTCTCGTAGTCTGGTGAGTCGGTAGATACCGGCGAGCAGGATATCATTATCACGGGAGAGTTGTGCTCTTCCCTGCCTCGCCTTTTCTTTATCCCGGAATCGCTAATAGATGCATCAGATGTAGGCAACATACGACGGTGTGTTACTGTGCTCACTGGGTCAATGCCTTTTGCTTGATCATCGCTTTCCGCTTGAGCTCGGGTTTGACCGCGCACTGAGGGAGGATGAATTTTCGCACACGTTTCGCGTCCCCTGGCTTTCGGCTTCCGTTTCTGTTGCTTGGTAGTAGCCATGGCGATCTCGCGGCAAATGCGAGGAGGTGAGCGTAATGGAGATCTGCCTGCGGATGATGCTGGCTCTTTCGGCCTCATTGAATTGTTGATTGATGATCCGTGTCCTGATAGATGGCCGGGTATGTGTTCCGAATTGCGGTCAAACCCGGGTTCGAGTTCGTTGTCCGACCCGAGTTCTGAGCTGGAGTTGTCAGCCCTCTCGGGGACTAGATCCTGGTCGGTTTTTAATCGCGAACTTCCGGTCTCGGAAGCCTCATGTTTTCGTTTACCGGAACGTCTTGGTTGATCGCACAGGAGATTCGCAATAGTCAAAAGACCAGGGGCCTGCCGCATCTCATCCAAGTCGTGAAATACCGGTTTACTATGACGGGATTCAGAAGCCGTGGCCAGACGAG
This sequence comes from Gregarina niphandrodes, assembly GCF_000223845.1. NCBI lineage: Eukaryota > Apicomplexa > Conoidasida > Eugregarinorida > Gregarinidae > Gregarina > Gregarina niphandrodes. Next base: position 423,275 of record NW_011645774.1, on the reverse strand, counting down.
ATGATCGTTGTATACGACCCTGGTGGTTCGTGCTATTGTCCTTGTCGTCCGCGCTATGATCCATTCGGCCGCAATTAGCGTTCTTGCTCTCCATTGGGACGGTGTGATTGGGAGGAATGTGATGGCTGGAGTCGGTGTCACTCGGGTTGGAGTGAGGGTGAATTGGGGGGCTAGCTATAAGGCTAATTCTAGGGTCTGGATGCTCGCTAGGGTCTAGATGCTCGTTAGGGTCTAGATGCTCGCTAGGGTCTAGATGCTCGCTAGGGTCTAGATGCTCGCGAGGTACTTGGTGTTTCTGAGCTTCTCGTCTTTGGGTCGCGGGAGGGAGTTGACCAAGACTCTGGATCTGCTGAGTAGCGCACTTGGCGCTTTTGCCAGCTCCAGGTGGCTTCCGCTTTTGAGGCCGTTTGAAGCCTTCAAAAGTGTGTTGTAGTTCAGCCTCGTTATCAAGGGTGTATCCTGCACCTTGACCATCATTGACGCGTTGGGTATCATCGGCCCGCAAATGCACCGGATTGCTTCTTGCGCTGACCGTCTTCGTGCTGGCTTCTTTCGACTTATCCTTTCTTGCTCCACACGCGTTTGCTCTGACCGAAGTTGTCCCGGTACCCGAACTTGTCCCGGTACCCGAACTTGTCCCGGTGCCCGAACTTGTCCCGGTGCCCAAACTTGCCCCACCGAGCTTTGTCCCACTCGGCTGCGATCTGTTCGACTGCGATCTGTTCGACTGCGCTCTGTTCGACTGCGTTCTATTCGACTGCGTTCTATTCGACTGCGATCTGTTGGCTTCATGTTTCGTTCCGTGCAATACATCATTAATTATACCTGGAGCAAACAGATATTTCATACATTCTGAAAAAAAATTATACCAAGCACAGCTCATTGGATCCCTTTCGGTATAAGTCCTTTATTAGCATCTACTTGGCTTTTATTTGTCTCTTGCTTGACACTTGCTAGTGGCTGCTGTTGACGACATTTTCCTAGCCAGTTACACTTGACTTATTGGTGTGATTTTCTCGCCATACATCTACCAGAGGTACTAGAGGTACATCTACCAGAGGTACTAGAGGTACATCTACGAGAGGTACTAGAGGGTTGTTACTTACTGAATCAGACGAGTCCAGTATGAGTTTGAGTTACGTGGAAGATTTGAACACTTTGGAGCCGATCGCTATAAACGATGCGGATCCTAAGTTGGTGATTAAAGCTCAGGAGCGAGCAGATAAGATTGGAAAGATGGGGGTAAGATACATTGGTCCTGTAGCGCCAAAGTTTGCTGATGCGTATAGTACAGTTCGACCTTTATTGGTACGTTTGTCTATGATGACAACTCGTTCGGCGTATCGATCATTTAAATTGTTGAGTCAATTGCAGCGTGTAGTTCAGGATCCATATTTGCCATCAGATGTGTCTAGCCTGCCATTGGTGCCAGCGGATGATGCTGATAGAGTTGCCCTATTCCGTACATGCGCCTTGCTGTCTTCTGCGGTGTATTCATTGAAGAGTGTGCAAACCCATAATTTGAAGAGCGTGAATAGTGCAGGTCGTAGCGAACAGAAGAAATTGGGAAATATAAAGTATCGTCTTACTAAAGTTGTGTCGGGTATGGAGATACTACTGACTAACGAGAACGAGGGTGTTTGTCAACCTGTATTTGCCGTATGCAGTGATGGAAAGGCATATTTTATTGTAGTAAGAGGTTCTAGTGCTGTGGAGGATTTTGCCACCAATTTGATGTGCGATCCATTAGACGGGGATTTGGGTCCTCATAGAGGCATGGCTCTATCGGCAGATTGGTTGGATAAGCGTATCCGTAAGCATTTGTTGGCATTTATTGAGAAGCATCCGAAGGCCAAAATTATACTTACTGGACATTCATTGGGTGCTGGGTCTGCTGCGCTTCTGACGATTAAATGGTTAAAGGAATTACCACAGTTTGCCGCAAGGATACAGTGTGTGGCAATAGCATGTCCTGCCATTTTGAATGAACATGATTCCTACGTAAGTACTGACAGAATAAAGACAATTATATTCGGTAAGGACATCGTGCCCCGACTATCGTTTGGCTCCTTCCGAGATTTGTTGGTCCAAATGAAGGCCTTGGCTGATCTAGAAGTAGAAGGTAGTGGAGCGGTTTCGTCAGCGGGTTCAGCCATCATTAATATGGCCGGAGACGGAGTTGTTGTGGTGGAGACAGGAACTCCCGACTATGATGCGGTGTCGGATACGTCTACAGCTGCGTCTTCTAGTAGAAAAGGAAAGAAGCCAATGGGAAGAAAAACACCTGGCAGATTGTTGAAGAAATTGGCCGAAGATTCAAGCAGCGAAGATGAGGAATGGAAAAAACTACCCGAACGATTAGATCAGCTAGAGTCGTACGAAAGTATTCGAAACGTCATTCTTACCGATGTTAACTTCTCCGGTCTCAGTGAGGCGGAAAGGCTACAACAAAATAAGGCCTTAGCCGCACAATTGGCAAGGGCTAAAGTAACATTCGGTGGAGCAAGCTTCAATCAGATACACACGATTTTAAAGAAGCGAGTTAAGCAACTAGATGCCAGGAGAAAGAAGTTATTGAAGAATCCATCAGGCAAACCCAGCTGGTGGAAAAGATTAGGATGGAAAATTCTAAAATTCTGGTATGGAGGATGTAGACCAACCACCAAAAAAATTAGTGCAACTACTGAACAACAAAATCAATTACTCGACCTTTGTATGAAGGAGATCAAACAACTACGATGCTCATCAAGTCTTAGATTTCTAGTACCACCTGGTGAAATTTTCTTATGTGTTCCTCGCATACAATTCGTTGAACAAGAGAGAGATCTTCCCAAGATTAAAAAAGTACTTAAGGGTCAATGCTACATGTTCAAATTAGACAGACATACCTTCAATCAACAAGCCCTTCAACCTATTTGGAGTATAAGCGCCTTTAGACAACATAGTATGAGCTGCTACCTTCAAGCCCTAGCTCCTGATACCCTTAGCAAGTGCCCACTGGATATGATACTTGAAGAATCTGGCGCTGACGACAAAAAATAGATATTAGATTTTGTATAGTAATTTGGACGCATCTATTTTCTGGACACACTTTTCTCTAATGGGAATTTTAAGTTAAGCCTCCTTGTGAAAGGAACATTTTTAAAACAAGTTCGACCACACATCCTCTCATTAGTGGTGCGTTGCAAGTGAGTGAGTGGCACGTTGCAAGTGAGTGAGTGGACCAAGTGAGTGGATCGTGTTACAAAGTAAAAAAGGTTCCCAAATAAGTTTGTATCTTTTTCCCATACCCAAATACCCTGCCCATACTTTGTTTGTAAAGTTTAGGCCGCCCAGTTGGTTGGTTAATTGGCTTACGCCGCAAGGCAACTCCCCGATGTTTCGCACTGACTAGCGTAGTTGAGAACTTACTGACTAGCTTTCATTGTTGTCACCCCAATTGGTTTTGCCAATAGTATTTGTATACGTTGCGGTAAGTTGTAGTGTATGCCAGTCCAGCCCGATGCAGTTATTGTATGACGTGCTTTTGATCCAGTAGCCGTTGGCCAGTGAGAGATTTGATTTTTTGTCTAAAGTAAATTGGATTAAGGCATCAGTCTTGTTCACCACCACTCCGGTGTTGAGAGGGCGGGCGAAGTAGAGCCGTGATCCGCAGACCGAACCTTCGATTTCCCCTGTTATGTTATCTGTGACCAGGCCCTTTTCTTTGGCAAACATTTGCAGTCCCGGCTGGCATGCTTCGTAACTGCTTCCTGCCTGTGCTTTGTAGGTATTTACCAGCAACTCAACACTACTTAGGTGATATTGTCGATCAGTGACTGGCATGCTGAAATCAATGCCAGTCGGCTTAATCCACCACTGGTCAGGGGTACATGTATCATGCCGAGGTACTTGTACCATCAGCGACGCAGTAGCATTACACGGAGCCTGATCCACGCACGACCGCGCTTTACTCAAAGTCCCATAATCCGCACACTCAGAACAACCAACTGGTTCATCCACGTACAACATGTACCACTTCGTCCGCGGCAACTTATCCAATAGCAATTGACCAAAGACCACCGACAACAAAGCAAAGTTCAACCAACCGACCATGTCTCTATCTTTTCACCCAACGGAAAATTACGCGCTAGCAATTCCCCAACAGCGGACTTGACTTGCGCTGAGCGGCACACACGCCAGCACGAAAGCGGGCACACACGCCAGCACGAAAGCGGGCACACACGCCAGCACGAAAGCGGGCGCACACGACAGCACGGACGCGAGCACGCATGCGGAAGTGAGCAGGCATGCGGACGCAGTGTGCAGGTGACGCACACTCGCGTGTGACGCACACACGCGTTTCTGCCTGACACACACTCGCGCGTGTGTGTGTGCTGACGAGACAGCCGCCCGAAACAATGCAGTGGTCTGTGGGTGTTGCATTGGGGTTCATCTACGCCCGTGGGTGTTGCTGGACAGCAGATGCTGGCAAGTGCAGCCGAGGGCTAAATCGAACGGGCTGGAAGTAGAGCTGTGTCCTTTTTCGTGGATCACGGCCAAAGGCCCCAGGCTACAGTAAAAAGTTTCCTCCTAAGAGTATTTGAATGGAAGGAAGAGGGGTCTGGGAGTGAATGTAATTTTTTTCTTTTTGATGAGTGGCAAGACGACCGCGAAGGCGGCGAGTAAAACTCGGTCGCAGAAGGCGGGTTTGATCTTTCCGGTGGGTCGTATTGCACGGCATCTGCGGAACGGGCGGTATGCGAAGCGGATTGGTGCGGCTGCGCCCATCTTCATGGCGGCAGTATTGGAGTACCTGACGACGGAGGTGTTACATCTGGCGGGAACAATGGCGAATGAGCAAGGCAAGTTGCGCATCACGCCTCGCTTCATTCAACTGGCCGTACGTACCGATGAGGAACTCAACGACTTCCTCGGCAATGTCATTATTGCCAGTGGCGGAGTCTGTAGTGAAACTGCAGTCGCCACCTCTCTCTCTACACCCAGCACAGCTTCTAGCAAAAAAAAGAAGAAACCCGCTGAAGAAGATGACGACGAAGACGAAGATGAGGAAGAAGAAGAAGAAGTACAAGACAGCCAGCGCTACTAACTTGTGTCGTCTCGCTCACTAGCTCCGGCTTGCCCAACCAGGCAGGTTAGAAATCCCGACTCCCGAACGAAGAATTTCTTGTGGGATGCGAACCAGCCCCTCACCAGAGCCTCTCACCCGCACAGAGTTCCCCGGTTGGTCAAACCCCCGCGCAGCTGGCCGGTCAAGACCCCCGCACAGCTGGCGGTCAAGACCCCCGCACAGCTGGCCGGTCAAGACCCCCGCACAGCTGGCCGGTCAAGACCCCGCACAGCTGGCCGGTCAAGACCTTGCCCGGCTGCTAACTATCTACTCTGTATTTTTTCGTGGCGTTTGAACCTTTATGTCTAGTTTCCACCGCTGAGGTTTCCACCACTGAGGTTTCCACCGCTAAGGACCGTGCTGGCTGACTGGGTATCTGACTGACCGGGTGGCTGGAACGATTCCAGACAACTTCCACTCACCTGAGCAAGCCACCCCTCTGCCCCGTTGATACTCTAGCCCACTTCGTTGGTCCTCCGCCCACTTCGTTGGTCCTCCGCCCGTTTGTTGTTCTCCGCCCGTTTGTTGTTCTCCGCCCGTTCGTAGGTTCTTCGCTTTTTATGAATCCCCTCGCTGTGAGTTGACGATAGCGTTCCCGCTCTCTCCCAGTGCCAGGCCAACAGTCGCAACGTCAACGTGGTGAGTATCCCCCACACAGCCAGCTCATGCAGAGCTAGCTCTGGACGGCTGTCCAGAATAACTCTGGTCCTGACCCGGAGTCAAGATATCGTCCAGATCCAGGATGTCATGTTTCGCTTGGTCTAGTGTACTTGGTCCAGTGTACTTGGTCCAGTGTACTTGGTCCAGTGTACTTGGTCAGTCGCCGTTAACAATAAGGTCGGTGTGTCCTTTAGCGATTTCGAGATGTTTCATGGATTGGTCGCGATCGTCGTAGTCATCGACGTTGGCTCGGCGGAGTCTATGTGGAATCATCATTTCGTAGATGTCCGCCAATCCTCCGCCTTCCCACTCCACCGTGTACTGGTCAATTTCATCTTCGTCCTCTTCGGGGGCCACAGCGGGTGTGAAGAAGTCTGCAGGCACACGTGAGAATTGGACACTCGGAGCGTGCTCCAGCTGCGCCAGGTGCTTGAAAATCTTCGTCTTGATTTGCTGTACATACGCCTCGCTGTTCTTGTTCCCCGAAGTGGGGTCCGGCTCCAAATGTAGGTTATAGTGCGGTCCGAAATACTCGTAATACTCCTACCACGGCAAAGTGTGTGCAGTGCACAAAGTGTGTGCACACACTTTGTCCAGAGAAGTGTGTGTGTAAAAAAGTGTGTGTGTGGTTTACGTTGACGGGGACTCGGTTATCGATATCTTCATGTTTGCCAAGTGCGACAGCGGTTTCGTAAACCCAGGCACGGGCGACATTCCGTATTGTGTAGCCACCACCTCCGAGGATAATCAAGGGTATACCTAGGCTTTTGGTCCATTGTACGCAGGCTCCATGTCCCTTGGTGGTCATGTTGAAATTGCCCAGGCGGTCGCCCGTGATGCTATCAGCGCCGCATTGGAGGACAATGGCTTCAGGGCGGTAGACGTCTACACATCGTTGTATGATTTGTTTATAAAGTGTGACGTACATTTCGTCTGTGATGCCGTCATCGAGCGGAACGTTGACGGCGTAATAGCGGCCGGCGCCGGCTCCAACATCTACAACGTCGCCGGTGCCAGGGAAGAACTCGCCGTATTTGTGGAAGGAGACGGTCATGACGCGGTGGGAGAGGTAGAAGGCTTCCTCGACGCCATCGCCATGGTGTACGTCTATGTCGATGTACATTACTCGAGCGTGGTACTTTAGTAACTCCAATATGCCTAGCACAATATCGTTCACATAACAGAAACCCGCCGCCTCCGACCGTTTTGCGTGGTGCAATCCGCCGCTCCAATTCACCGCGATGTCACAATTACGATGATTAAGCTGCATTGCGCTGTCGATCGTCGCTCCCGCACAACTTGATTGAAACTCGAATAACCCGTCAAATACTGGACAATCATCCGTCTGACTCAAATTGAATCGGTTCAAACGCCCACCATACATCTTGAAGTTGTCCACCGTTATCTCCGATAAGAAATTCACATACTCACTGTCGTGGAACTGAGCCAACTCCACGTGTCCCGCATCATGTGGCCGAAATACGTCCATGTGCTTATACAATCCATATGACAAAATCAACGAATGCGCCATCCGAATCCTCTGCGGCTTCATCGGATGTCCGGGACCATAGTAATAACTACCAATGTCCGGGTCGTAAAAGTACGCCACCTTCTGACTGTAATCCCGTCGACCCACCGCATATGAATGATTCACCGTAGGATCGAATTCCATACTCCAGTTCCAAAAAAACCACAAACAAAAACCGACTCCCCCTCAAGGCCCCCCTCAAG
>NW_011645774.1:414228-415253 GCF_000223845.1 Gregarina niphandrodes | reverse complement strand
CTCCTCCTCCTTAACGCCATGTAGAACCATTCAATTTTGCACTGTTACAAATCGCGCTTACATTCACTTAATCGGCATCTACAAAAGCGTCGCCACACACGTGTGCTACCATCCAACTCAATTCGCGTCCAACTTTGCAGCAACCCCACTAAGCAGCAAGGGGGGGGAGTCTGCATCTCCGTGTATTTCCACGTCATCTGCATCTCCACGTCCTCTGCGTATTCCTGTACGTCTGCGTCTGTACCTCTGGCTGACACTTGCAGGTCTTTCATCACAGATTTACCTACCGCCACCAATATCGCCATAATATCGAACCTTTCGGGCGGACCAGGGCATGTAGCCGTGCTGAATCATATCGCTTATCTGGTGTTTCATCGTCAAAATGAAGACGAAAATGAAGTAGAACAACAAAACCGGCCAGAATACCGGCAGGTCAAAAATTCTGGAGCACTGCAAAACAACACTGGAGACCAACCAGGGGGAGCGGACCATGCAGCGGGGGGTGGGGCAGCCTAGGGATGGGGTGGACTGGGTGCTTAATCAATACGGAAGCAGGAGGGGGGGGGGGTTAGCGGTCTTACGGTGGACATGAGCGCCAGGGATGAGGCGTACATGGACTTGCTCCAGAAGTGGAACTCGGGCAGTTTCCTTACAAAGGGTCTGAACTCTCCGTCAGCATTGCTACAAGAAGATCTGTTATAGTCTAGAGGCGGCTTACCCGACTGGTAGGATGTACTCGTCCGTTTCTGGGTCTTTCTGTGGCGTGATGAAGGCAATGAATAGATTGAGGATGAAAACCGCCAGACAGTAGGCCGAAACGTACCACCCTTCAGCCAACACGACTCGGAGAGCGAAGATGGTCACCACTGCGGCCAACGAGGCCCATCGCGACTTGGCCCATATAGTAGTTTTATCTAGATATTGATGAAAACTTTGGCGGACCTCATGCATGATTTAAAATTTGATTTCTCACTTGCGCCCGGCCGGATAGCCACTCTCCCCACCGGAAGACCAGTTCATTTGTA
>NW_011645774.1:402515-414208 GCF_000223845.1 Gregarina niphandrodes | reverse complement strand
CAGACAGTAGGCCGAAACGTACCACCCTTCAGCCAACACGACTCGGAGAGCGAAGATGGTCACCACTGCGGCCAACGAGGCCCATCGCGACTTGGCCCATATAGTAGTTTTATCTAGATATTGATGAAAACTTTGGCGGACCTCATGCATGATTTAAAATTTGATTTCTCACTTGCGCCCGGCCGGATAGCCACCAGTTCATTGTGCATTAAGCGAAAGGACCAGCTGTTAAGACAAGACTGGGGGGTGGATACGGCCACTCAGTCCGTCAAGGGCTAGACCGTCGGGAGGGAGACGGGGGTGACTGACTTAGAGGCACGGGGACCTGGGCCAAGGGCGCCGAGACTCGGAGGCCAAGGCCTGTCTCCCCGGTCGCGGAGGAATCGCGTGTGGGCACCTCCGAAGGGTGGTCTCGACTGGACCGGGAGTGGTCTCGATTTTTGGCAGTCGATTGGGCGCCAGTAGACTGGAAGCCAGTAGACTGGAAGCCAGTAGACTGGAAGAGGGATATGGTTCGTCGCAGTTGACTCCTGACCTTCTTAGCGATGCCGTGACCGCTCACAGACCGGGTCAGGGGCGGAGGAGGGGCTCTGAAAGGGCGATCGTGGATACCTTCGTCGAGATTGTCACAGTCGACACCGTGGCTTTCCACACCATGGTTCTCGAAAGCGTCCCGCTCAAGAGCTGGGAACAAGGGAACGAAGCCCGAGGGGTCCAGGTCGGGCTCAGGGCCCGGGACTGTTTCGGATCGGGCCGTCCACGGAGCCACTTGCAGGGGGACAGCGTTGGAGCAAGTAACGGTAGGGTCGTACTGAATCGTAGTCTGATGGGTCATGAGTGGCGGGTGGATGATGAGCCGCTGGGTGCCAACTCGGCGGCCGCTGACTCTACGCACGAATTTGCGCAGTGAGGAGGTCTTGCGCAACCGCTTGAGCTTAGCGCCGATACTTGCGTCGCCCGCGGCCGCGGAACAGACTTGGTCGGGTGGTCGCACACCCGGGTGGACAGCACTGGCGGCGCGACTGGGTCTTGCCGGCGACCGGAGTCTGGTCTTGAGGCAGCGCGGACTGTCACTAGCACCCGAGGGGTTGAGACCAGCACGGTTGAGAAGCATAGGGTCCAGAACTAGGGGGTCGGGGTCCAGTAAGAGGGCCGAGGTGGAGGGTCCTCCGCCGACGGTGTGCCGCGAAGACACGTTGGCGGACCCGGAGGCGGTAAAGAACTCATCGCGGGGGCTCGATGACGCTGCACCTGTTGGTTGCAGCGCATGGAGGCACCGGCTGGCACGAGTCTTCGCCGACCCTGCGGGCAACTGCGGACTGCATGAGACCCAACGGGTCCCCCAACAGGCACCTACACAAGTGTCCGCACAGACGACCGAAGCCTCGGTCCAGACCGGACTTCGTGGACCAGCTTCGTCAGGATGAGATATATATGGGGAAGACTTAGATGGAGAAGACCCACAGCGGGAAGACTGTCCGGGAGAAGGCCGTCCGGGTGACTCTCTGTAGGGGGGAGAGCCCCCGGGGGACGCCGAAATGGACACAGATCGGGACAAGGAGGAGTGGGCCGGCATGCGGTGCATCCTGACCCGTGCCACAGTGCATAGGCCGTTGCAGTCCGTGCCCACCTCGGGGCTGCGGCAACTCGGAACCGGGGAGGCCGCGGCGAGATCGGTGGTTCGAAGCTTCTCTTCGTCTTCGATGTATACCGGACTCGCGAGACGCGATTTGAGATGCAATGGAAACAACACACCCGTTTGCTCAGACTTCATCCTCAGATACGACGACCCCGACCTCAAACTGGGCCCGCTAGACCCTGGTCCACTTGACCCTGGTCCACTTGACCTTAGTCGGCAATGTCGTGGACCGCTGGACTTGGGCCCGTCGGAGGCGAGTGCCTTTCGCGAACTGGCTGTGGCGCCGCAGTGGCTGCATCTAAAGTCGTCGTTGAGCAGAAAGTCGTGACTCCTCAGCGAGAGCGGCGAAACACTGGGCGTTAGTAGGATCCGCGGGACAGCGTTGCTGGACTTCTGACGCTCTAGGGCCTGCAGCTCCGCAATGAGGTACCCGTTGTCCTGCGTCAAACGGTCGATGGTTCGGTTTTGCTCGGCCAATCGCTGGTTCAGTTCATCAACATGTGTAGCGGTGGTCTCAGTTTGTCTTATTAGCTTGTGTAGGCTCATGTGCAATTCGTGAAAGTCCACAACCTCTTCTTCCGGAGAAAGACCTTCACCAACCAGACGACCGTCGGCAGATGGACCATTAGGAGCACGGCCGTTGTTAAGACCGTCGGCAGCGAGCTCTCTTAGTTCACTGACTTCAGGGTAAACATTTGCTGAAGATATTTCATTGGTGAGAGTCCGCTTAGACGAAATAGTCGGTGACTCTTCTCGCCACAGGAGCGGTGAGAATTGCGCAGCCGGGCCGACTTTCTGAAGGTTACTCAGCGCCTGCTCTACCAAGCTGGTTGCGACCCAAGTCATGGAACAACTTGCGTGTTGGCACTCGACGGGATGATGATGGTATGAATTTCGGAACTAAATTGCCACTGGGAAGATATCTTGTCCTGCTGGACGCAAGTCGGCTCGAGGCCGAGGGCTGGGCGCAGGAACCAACGAACGCATGCAAGTCACACTGAAGGAAGAGCGGCCAGCACAGGGAACTGTGCCGAGGATTTTTTGGCGAAATATGATAAAGGGCGAAGAGCCGGTCGCCGGGGCCGAGGGAGAGTCGGTAGTTGACTTGTGTGGCCAAATTACAAGGTACTTGAACGAACGCCATTTTAGTTCTGCCGCAGCGTTCGTGCACAAGACTCTGCAAACTTTCAGAAACAACGATACAGGTAACCGGAATGACGGGAATCGCGGAGTCTAGCGAATGGGAATCGCGGCGTCTAGCGAATGGGAACCGCGCCGTCGAGCGCCTCCGGTGGTGGTGTATGTCAGGGCACACCTATATGTGGCGACCCCTTGGCCCAACCATTGGTGTGCCCACTCGTCCACGTTTGTGCACGCATATTTGGTGTGTGCACACACTCCGTTTGCGGTCGGTGAATGTTGTCGCCTTAGATCCGTCTTCGCCTTTCTTGATGTTGCGGTTTCTGTTGCTGGGTTGTGTGGGAGCTTTACAGGCGATGTTCGAGGGTGGTGGTCAGGACATGTCGCCGTTGATCCGGGTGGCGAGTTCTTTGTTGGAGAAGGCAGAGTTATATTGCGGCGGTGGGAAGCGATTGAACGTGGTGCTGGGTCGTAGTTTCCCATACTTTACGGCGGGTGTGGAGAAGCGTTTCGTCTTGGAAAAGGCGTTTCCCGATGCCGCTGCTCAGAAAGCGTATTTGGACAGCGCTGCAAGAGTGTTGGGACTGTTACACTCCTTATTAGCGTTGGGCAAGGCACTGAGTCATTGCACGGAGAAGGACGACAGCAACCGGTTGCTGGTATATGACTTGATGGCGGAAGCGTCATGTTGGTTGGGCGCCTTGCGGAGTCCCGAAAAGATTTACGTGTCTGCGGTCTTGGCTGCTGTGGAGGGCAATTGGAAGCAGACACTGGAATTGTTGGAGAAGGGATCTAAGAAGAAAAGCCGAGTGGAAGCGCCTGAGGTTAGTGCATTGCGTGCGATTTTGGAGATGTTAGTGGGTACGATCCCATCTATTCCAGAGAGTCTGCCGGTGGCTGCGGATTTGAGACATTTGGCTAGTCGGTGTAATTTGTTGGGTATGAAATTGCTGTTGCCGGACTCGGAGCTGCCGCCCACTTCTATCGGTGGCTTGTTGGAGCTCGCTGACCGGCTGTTCGTTCTCAAAAAGTACACGGAGGCCACTGTATTACTTGACCGGTGCGAAGAGGTATTGGCCGCCGGTTCGGATAAGCGAGTACGACTTGAACGCTGCGGAATCCGTAACTACCGCGCTGAACTTCTGTATCAACGCGGCCGACTGCGCCACGTACGAAACGAGCGCGAGAACGCACTCCACATGTACGAAGCCTGTCTTAATTATTGCCCGCAACATTTACCAGCTCTGTACCAATTGCAACGACTCCGCGCTCCACCCTCAGACAAACCTCTGGCCGCCATGGAGAACGTCTGCAAAGAGGCCTGCCGCTCCCTCGCAGCCGTTACTCTCCTAAGGAACGCCTGTTCCAAGACAAGCTTCTCACCGGATGAATCCAAAGCCGTGATGCAGGCCTTCGTATCCGACGATGATCTGGAGGCGCTCAGACTTAAAATTGAAGCCCTCATGTGCATCACCGAGAAAGGCTGCGGTGGCACCGAAGCCTCCCGTTGCGCTAGCGAGAACTTAATGAAGCTTATGCAGCATTCGGCACTCTCTGTCCCGGCGGCTGAAAGACACACACTTCTGAAACAACTACACGAAAAACTCGACCTGCACTCCGGTACTGGAGTTGAATCCGCTACTGGAGTTGACACCGGTTCCGGAGCTGGCATGGATTCCGGAGCCAGCCCTCAGGCAAGAGGGGATGGCTCAAACGGTGTGTTGTCCGAAGGCATTCCCGGCTCCGTAGGAAACCCCGGCGATAACGGTGGTGCTGTTGAGATGGCCGATGAAGAAGACTTGTTTGGAGAAACCGCCGCAATCGACAACAGGTCTGAAGCGGGTAGACCTAGTGGGGGCAGTCCAGCAAACGATGGCGCTGCGAACGGTGGCGTGCTTACGACTAGAGGAGAGCAGCGGTCATTGACGGAGGCGGACGTAGTGTACTTGGTGTTGATGCGTCGCACGATTCCGTTGGACTGGGTAATTCTGTACGCGAAGTTTACAACGGCGAGCGGAAGTTGCAACGTGGCGACTTGGGACGTAATTCGGCGGTTTGCGAAGCATCGGGGGGGAGAGGAAGGTGCGGAGATTGGCACGTTAACAGCATTGTATTCTTCGGGACGGTACGATGAGCTGCATAGTCGGTTAAAAAAAGTGGTGCAGGCGAAGAACGAATTAAGTCGTTGTCGAGAGGTGGTAGTGTTACGTATATTACATCACCTGGTGCGCGGGGAAGTCCAGTTTGCACGACAGATTGTAGAGCGGGCCTTGTCTTACGTAGATGGCCAGACAGTGGCCTCAGGTGGCCAGTCTCCATTCCATTGGCAAACATATGCTATCTATGTAGACCTGCTTGTATTGACACGGATCGGATCACATAGGTCACCACTGAAATGCAAAACAAAGGAATTGCTTGAGCACATCTTCAAGAAAGATAGCAAGCGCCGAAGAGATGATCTTACCGCTGCCCCCATGCCGACTACTCTTCGGTCTCGAATACAGACCTTAATTGGCTGGATTCTGGTTCTGCAAGGAAGGAAGCTGAAATCCGCTGAAAAACGCCAATCCGGATCCGGGGCTGCTGCTAAGTTCACTGAAGCCAAAAATCTAGGAATGCAAGCCGTTCGAGCCTGTCCGCAAAACTGGCGGGCGGCCTTTGTTGTTGCTGAAGCATGTAAGGGACTTAGAGACTATGCTATTGCTAACAAGATCTTCACACTGGTCGGAGATTGCGTTGTAGGCAGCCAGTCACTGTCCAGCTGGAGAGAGAAGGCCTGGCTCGATGACGCCTTAATGAGGGAGACGGCCTACTCACTCTCATCCGTTAAACCTGCACCCATCGCCAGCCAGGGAAAGCTAATTCGCGCGGCTCAAAGCATCGTCGATACCGATGGACTCTCCACGCAATCCTTCCTCACCAAACTAGCCGCTAGCGTCAAAGACCCGAGACTAGCCAACGTCGTATTCCACATCATTCTACAGTACAAACAGACCCACAAAATTGGACTGCCCCTCACCAACGCTCTAGCCCATGTAGGCACACTCGCCTGCCTCGAAAGAGCCAAGGAAACAGAAAGCATTAAAAATCCTAAAATACTCTCTGATCTCATTTCGGACGCCGAAAAAGTCGCTGAGGCCTACAGGACTGTACTCACGCAAAAACAACTCGCTGAAAAGGTACCCGACGTATTCGTACCTCACGGAAAAGGAGCCCTCGCTTATCTTGTCTCTCTTGACCAACCCGTCGTCGGACCCCTATACGACGATGACGCAAAACTCGCCACTGACATGGAGGATGTCGTCACTAAGGACATACTCGAAGATCTACCACGCACCGAGAGCCTCCGGAGAAAACTCGAACAAGACATCGAAGCCCTCATTGAACGCCTGAAGGATCTACAACCTCTTGTAAGACACGAATACGCCACGGCATGCGCCGTACGCGAAGAGCGGCTGAGAGAAAATGATAAAATCCTCAAAGACCTAGAAGACAAAACCGCTATCGAAGACCCTATTGTTTTCGGCTTTGGAGGCGCCACCTAGATGAAGCGCACGCGTGTGCGACGCCCATTTTCCAGATTGCGCTAAATTATCCGCCAATTAACGATTGCACACACGTGTGCGATACGCATGTCCCAATTTCTCGATGCGCTAAATTGCATTAAATGACCCTCCCGCTATAAAAGCAGGCCCGGAAAAGGGCTGGAAGGAAAGTGTGGTGAAAAACCCATGGTGACGAGACTGGATGATGTGTGGCCGTTGATCCGATTCTGGGCGTTACTGAAGTTCCGACCAGAATGGTATTTGGGCTTGGCCGCTTCGGTGGAGCGTTACGAGGAGGTTTGGGAGTATCTAGAAAGGAACCCCGTGAATTGGGAAAGTTTGGCTACGGAATTAATTAGATTGAAGAGATTGGATGTCATGGAATCCTTCCTTGGTCATTGTCGTTACGGACCTTGCGTGCTTGACGGTTTGTTGGGTTCTGGTTGTAGTTTACTAATTCGGTTGATCAACGATGCCGATTTGCGAACCCTGGAGTGCATCTTGAGGTGCGCAAAGACTTACTACGACGGCGATTTTATGAGCAAGTTCTCTTATGTGGTTCTCCGAACTGTCTCTAGAGGCTTGACGGACGTCTGGAATCTCTTTTACGAAGCGGGATTCCATCCCATTACGGCGGATGATGACTACCTTTCTCCACTCGCAGTAGCTTGCCGCACGCAGCAATGGCCCTTAGTGTCAGTGATGCTACGCCAGCAACATGCGATCATGTGCAACTTAGGGAAGGTCCTTCTCCCGGACCGGGACCTTCCGGCGACGGAGTGCCCCCCTGTAGTGGGAGAGCGCACTATCACAGGGAGAGAACTGCAATTGGAAGACAAGACTTGGCACTCGGTGTTGTCTAGTGGTCGCTACGACTTGTGGAGTCAGATGGTGAGAGTTGGTCTTCGACCCCCAGGTCTGATGCGGTGGAATGGCGACTCCGGCAAGTCGTGGTTGATGATGGCTGTGGAGTCCTGCGACGCTTCCGCAGTCCGATTTGTCTTGGGGCATTACCCGCTGGAGTTGCACTGGGTCAATTCGGACGGTGAGAACGTGAGCCATTATGCGGTTCGTTCCTACCCCCGCATTAGTCTGGATGTCCTCGAATTGCTGCTGGACAGCTTAGTGGACTTCGGACAGCCGGACAACCAGAACAGGACAGGACTGTTTAAAATCATGGATGGGGGTTACCCCTCCGTTTCGGCTCCCCCTACTCCCCGGGAATCGGGTCCTTCTACCCCCTCGACCTGCACACCCTCGACTTCCCTACCCTCCGCCGCTGCGAAGGCCCGGCGCTGTGTTGATGGTCATTCTACATGTGACTGCGACTCGCGTCACGACTGCCACCACCGTGCACTGATTAAGAAGGTCATACAAGTTTCTTCTGTGCACGTACCTTCCTTCTTCAAGGCGTGCATTTTCCACCCGCGGGAAGTCATTCAGACCTTCTTGGACCGCGGGTACCCGGTGCTCTACACGGACGCGGAGGGCTACTCGTGTCTGTGGCATAGCGCCAGACACGGGCGGTATGAGATCACACGTCTTTTGCTGGAGACGGCCAAAGCGGAGATCTTCGCCGGCAAGCAGGACTGCTCTGCTCAGGGCAGAAATAACAATGAGAGCAGCAACGAGACTCCTGAGTGCAATAATCGGTTGGCTGAGATCTTGACTGCGAAGACCGTCAGCGGGAAGAGCGCTCTAGCGGCTTGCGCCAATGAGACCATTCTCCAGCTCCTGCTAGAGTATGCTGCTCCGCGAGAGACGGCGTCCAGCGAAGGAAATTAGCACCCTCAATTAACATCAGCGCTGTGTGCTGTTTTGTCGTTGGACTTTGTCTCCATGTCGGCGCTACTGTCCCCTGATTCAACAGCACGGGCTCATGGTTTGTAGAACGGGGGGTTTAGGGGTCGGAGTGCGTTTTATAAAATATGCCCAATGTGATCAAGGGGAAGTTCGAGCCGTATTGTTGTCTGGAAGTTTTGCAGGTGGGTTCCTTTGCGAGTGACATCTGTGTTGTAGGCGTGTCTGGTAGGGAGTGTTCGGCTCGGCGTGGGCCTGTTTACGGGGAGTGTGGTGGCGATAAAGTGTGTGCTGAGTCTGGGAAAGGAGAGTTTGGAAGGCAGCAGCTTGCCGGAGACGCCTCTGGCTGAAGTGTTTTTTTCTCGTACCCTATCGGATTGTCCCAGCTTCGTCAAGGTGATTGAAGTGGTCCAGCAGGGCGACTCTCACTACATCATTACTGAGTATGCCAACGGCGAAGATCTAGTGGAGCTTGTAAGCGGTCCCCGAAGGCACTGGGCGAGTAACCCGGACGCAGTGCCCCCCCCCCCTGGACGCAGTAGACGCCTCCCGGAGGGACGCAGTGGACCCTCTGTGCTCAGAGGGTTTGTTCTGTAGGCTTAGTGTGTTCTGTGCCCTCAGTGCGTTCTGTGTTCAGTAATTTCTATGTTCAGTGTTTTGTATGTAGTTGAAGCAGTACCCGGGTGGGGTAGCTGAGCCGGTGGCGGCTTTGACCATTCGTTACGTGACGGAGGCAATTCTGTGTTGCCACCAGAAGGGTATTGCGTTGCAGGACTTCAGTTTGGAGAACTGCTTATTATGTGTGGCGGGTGTGAGTGGAGACTGCGAGGTGAAGGTCTGTGACCCAGGCCAGGCGTGTGTGTATCGCACACGAACGTCTGGCACGGCCGGATCAGCTTCGGCGTGGACGTCGCATTTTGGCATGGTGGGGAAGCAGTTCCGGCCTCCAGAGATCTTCGAGATGCGTTCATACGATCCGACAAAGGTGGACTCATGGTGCCTGGGCTGGGCGACATGGTACTTCCTATATGCGTCGGCGATTTTTGAGACGGCTACTTTAGACGACGAACGGTACCAGCTATTCGCGAACGGAGACATTGCCGGGTTATTGCGGAACTGCTGCATCGAAAACGCTTCGGACTTGGCTGTGGATTTTGTGCTCAAGCTCATGGCTATCGATCCCGCGCGGCGCATGAGCATGCAGGAGGCCTTGGCACACCCTTTCCTTGCGCGTACAGCCGGAGCCAGCCAGCTCAACGTGCATATGTTCCCCTTCCCGGTCGAGCCCAAGCCGCCGCCCTCTGCGCTCAAAATAGCGCTCACGGGCTTGTCGCTCATCAAAGAACCTCTTGACCGATTCAAATCCTTCCGCTACCTAGCCTACAGCTTCCCCGAACTGAGTCAGGCCCTACTCTGCGTAGACGACGCCCTCCGAACTAGTCAGGATACCGCGTCGTGCTGGCGGACTGACGCTACCACGGTCTCCAATTTGCTACCACCCGGCGACTCGGCCACGAAGGTGAAACTGGGGCAGGCTAAGCCTGTGGGCACAAATGCGTCCCTACTCTCCTCGGCCGAACGGAGGTGCCGTAAAACCCTTGAGAAAATCGCTCAACACGCGCCTTACATACCCTCCTACTATACCAAGACGTTGATGCCGCTCCTATGCAACTCCTCCAAACCTAGTTGCACAATTCGATACCTCAATGATAAGCCGAAATCCACCATGGACTCCTCCCTGATGAGCGCCAGTCTGCCTGGCCAACGGGCCATTTCCAAGGGTGCAAGGACCTCTCCTAAGGTCAGTTCTGGCTTCGTTGAACCCATCTCCGCAGCGAGGCTGCCCATATCCCCAGCCACGAGCACTGCGACTGGAGAATCCAGGCACTCCGCATTTATTGGACAGCCATCTCGACTAGACCAGCCACCTCGTTTGGACCAGCCATCTCGACTAGACCAGCCGCCTCGTTTGGACCAGCCATCTCGACTAGACCAGCCATATCGACTAGACCAGACAGCGTTCGACCAGTCACGAATCGATACAGCGCGACTAGATACGGCTCGATTGAATACAGCACGGCAGCCCATGAGCATTTCCACCCACAGTTTCGAGATATACAAGCAAAGCGAACGTGAGGCTTCAGGTCATTCACGGGACCTCTCAAGTCACGACCTACGCGACCTCTCGCCGCGATACTCGGCCGAAAAATCGACATCCGCGGGGGCACCGCGTGGAGCGGACCGAAACTCGCGGCTATCCAAGGCCAGCCGGTCGACAGAGAGCTTGCGGGTTCGAGACCGTGTGCGAGAGATCAGTCGCACACTGGAAGACGCACCTGGCAGGAGAGACGACTCCATGAACCAACGGTCGGCCCGCGGGGAAACCCGGTTCACTTCCAACCACCTACTGACCAATTATCAACTGACTAGCCACCAGCTGGCTAATCAGCAACTAACCGGCCAGCAACTGACTGGTCAGCGGCCGAATCACCAACTGACTGGTTCGAATCGCCAGCTTCCTCATCATCAATTGAGTAGTCACCCACTGCAACTGAGTAGTCCCTCCCTCCAGATGAGTAGCCACCCACTCCAAATCAGTAGCCACCAGCTCCCCCCTAGCCGGCAGGTGATGAACGACCCCCCGACGCACGGCCACTCACCGGTAGGTAACCACGGGCTCAAGATGACGTTGTTCCAGCCACCTCCCCGGACCGCGACGCGACCCGTCCCACTCACCCAAGACCAGCCAGCTCCGGGTTCTGCCCGCAAGAGCGAGAGCCACAACCGGGCTCTCGGCTTCGACCGGGTCCAGCGGGACGTGAGTACCGTCGCCACCACTACACCCATGACTCGAGAAGTGGGGCCACGGGAGGCTACCCAGCGTGAGGCTAAACAGCGAGAAGCTATCAAACGAGAAGCTATCAAACGAGAAGCTATCCAACGAGAAGCGATCCAACGGGAAGCGAGTCAGCGAGAGCAATCGGGACATGTCTCATCGGATCGTTTGGGAGATCAGGTGGGGCGCGGGCAGCCACGGTTGCAGCATCAGAACAGCAGCCTGCTCAAGTCCTCTGTGTTGAAGTCTCCTGCGAACATCAGCGAAAGCACGAAGCTCGGTGAACAGCAGCGGAGAGGCGAGGGGGCGAGGAGAGAAGGAGCGAGGAGAGGAGAGGTCTCTGCGAACCTCTCGGCGCCGGCGGAGCCCCGGCCGAGAGTTAAGGGGCCGCCCATGCTTGGCACAACGCCTAGCAACCAGAAAGTGCTGTATCGGCCCTACGTCATGACTGAGCCCGCGGGCGATGAGGAACTCAAGTTGCGACGAGTCCTGCACCCGACCTGAGTCTATGGCTTGCACGATCGCTCTAATCACCGGCTCTCTTTTTTTAACCCAATGACCTACTCTATTGCGGACGACGTACTGGAGGACCTGGCGGAAGGAGGTAAGTCCCAACCACGCAAACACCGCCTAATCTGCAGACTTCCCTAACCTGCAAATTTTACTCGATGAATTCGACCAGCGATTCTTCCAGACAAGAGTCGCCCCTCGCTGTATGCCACCCCCCCCCCCC
>NW_011645774.1:398993-402416 GCF_000223845.1 Gregarina niphandrodes | reverse complement strand
CCCCCCCCTCCCCCGGCAACGAACACTGGTACTCACAACACGGAACACCACCAGGAGTCACAAAGCCCGGTTGGGGAACACCGGTTCAGGAACCTCGATTAAGCAGCGGCGTGAATTGTAGATCGGGTTGAGTGGTCGGCGAGATTGACTCGATGTGCGGGAATATGCGACCTCACGCATAAGGTGATACGGTTATCCGAGCCGCTGTTGCGGTACCGTTCTGTGAGGGACTTGAAATCCACTCTGTTGCACGAAATGATACACGCCTACTTGTGGGAGTCGGGTGTTCGGGGGCAGGAAGGGCCCCACGGGCGGTCGTTTCGGAGACTGGCTGCCGATATCGGTGCTAAAGCGGGCGTTCCCATAACCTGCACACACTCCTTTTACCAAGAGGTCAACGAGGTTCGCAGAATTAAGAACCGGCCTACCTCGCCCGCCCTACTCCCGACTCGTCAGTGGACCAACCAATCCGTCTACCAGCTCCCCTGTAGCCGTCCGGCCTTCAACGATGCATCTGGACTAAGCAGTAATGAAAATGCGGGCCGCTTAGACCAAGAGGGGCGACGCCAAGGAGGTCGCCGTTTAGACGAAGGGGGCCGAGAGAAAACTTCATCCTCGTCTTCGCCAGACCGGCTTCTGGAAAAGCTGTACCGAGAAACAGACTTTAAAATCGAACCAGAGCAACCCAAAGAGGGCCTTAATTTCGGATCCAATCGTGCATCAGATGGTGGACCTGACCGTCGGCCTGCTTTAGATCATGAATCGGATCGGATGTTACAGAAGATGGTATGGATCGCCTCATTTGATTCTAGCGATGCAGTGGATGTTGGCGGGAGCGAAACGAGTCGCGTTTCGCTGAGGCAAAGCCTGTGTCTGAAGGGGTGGCTGTGAAGGGGTGCAGCACTGGGTGGATTTTTCCTGGTGAGAACAGACACCCGTGTGCATGCGCGTCAGACAAAATCTCGACACAAAGAGCGTGGTGGCGCACTCATCTAAATCAACAGGAGTCGCCTGCACCTATCTGAGCTCTTTCTATTTGACGAAACATTGATCCTTGGCGAGGGGTCGATTCCGGGCGAGGGGTCGATTCCGGGCGACCGACTGACTCACTCCGAGCGGGTTTTGATCGAACCCGTCGTTGATCGAACCCGTCGTTGAACGACCACCCCTGTTGATTGACTGGCATTAAACCGCAGACTTCCAGCTTGTCCTGCTCGAGCGACGTGCGAGCACATGCATTTGTGTCGCAACTTGTATTAGCGTCGCTACCACAGTCGCCATGGGGGGTGCGTAATAGTTTGGCTACCTCCTCCTGTTCTGTTCGTGAACACGATTTTTACGGTAATTCGTGGATCACGATCTCCTTCCATTACTCGGAGACGTTTATCCGTGGATCTATTCGTCCTTGGAGTTGGCTATTCATCTCCCTTGGGACTCGGTTATTCAGCTCCGTTGGAGTCGTCTCTGTTGGGAGTCTTTATTCATGGTTATTACGTGCCGAGTCTTGCATGCACTATTGCAGTTTCTTGTTGACCTGTTTCTGTTCTCGTTTGATTCTGAGCAGAATTTGGACGAATCCGACGAGCATGGTCATGTTGAAGCCTGCATGAATGAAGAGGACGAGTTTGCCGTTGCAGTCTTGGAGGTCCCAATAGATGCGTTTGACGGTGGTTAAGAAGAAGACGTAGCCGGCGATGAATTGAATGATCTGTATCCGAGTGATCCAGTGCTTCCAATGTACTGGTTTACCCCGGACTTGGAGGTAGTAGTAGTAGTACATGACTACATGGACGCTGCCGTTAACGATGACCGCGAGGGCAGACAGAGAGCTGCGGTATTTCATATACGCCCAACAGATGGCGAGATAACACGTGTGATGCCACACGTGGAAGTTATACGAGGGGGGGCGCCGCCCCTTTACCATTTGGATAATGGTGTCTAGCAACTCCCAATACTTTGACGCGTAGAATAAATACACTACGTAACCTATACGGCCCTGATGAGGAGTGGGACTCGTCGGACAGATGAGGTAGTCCGTATCGGTATCCGGGTCGTTCGGGAAGAAACGCAGGTCATACAACACAATCGTGTACGACATGAGCAAAACCATCGCCAATGACGCCAGACACAACGCCAAGTTGTGCACAGCCTGCACCCGTCGAACCAAGTCCATGGTCTTCGCCGACACACCCCTCTCCAACGCACGCCTCTCAATCCACCGAATCAACACCAGGTAACTCACGATCGCTGTCTACAAAACGGATCTGGCACACACATCTGGCACACAAATCTATCACACACATCTGGCCCACACATGCAGGATCCCGTCAACCAGCCGCAGGTGCAGGACACCTACCGCTGCGTGATACCACTGGTTCAGCGGTGCCTCATTGAAGTCAAAATCATCCGGTCGAAGCCAATCAATCATCAGCTTTTCAAAAAATTTAATTCTCCCTGAGACCCCCCTCTAGCTGAACTCTTTGTCTGACCTACAGCTGAAAGAAACCCTTCTCGCTTTGACTTATAGAAACAGGTCCTCACGTTGACCTACAGAGAGAGACCCTCATAGTCAAAGGTAATAATGGGTCCAGCAGCACCGTGGCTGGTCTAGCAACACCGTGGCTGGCCTAGCAACACTGTGGCTGGCCTAGCAACACCGTGGCTGGCCTAGCAACACCGTGGCGTCGACGCCATGGTTCGCGAACCGAGCGTGCCAGAGGGTTGAGACCTGGACCCGCTCAGCGAGAGCTGAGTTACCAGTCCCAGTCGTCATCGTCGACTTTGTGTTTGATCTGGATCTTGGTCACTATGTTGGTGTCCGGAATTTGCTCCAATACGTTTATCAATTGTTCTTCCGTGATTTGCGCTCCTCCTGCCAACCGCATTCCATTCGTCAAGAAATAATCCTCTATTTTACGGCTCCTTTCCGGCTTCACCAGCTCTATTCTCTTTAAACGCTCAAGAGCCCCCGGTGTTAACACGCGTTTCAACATGAGCCGACGTTGCTCCTGAAGCTCGCTATCGCAAAGACATCACCAGGGAAGAGGTACACGCAACCATGCGGACGTTGACCGCGGGCTGGGGGGGAACAGAGAGAGGGAGGCCATAGACAGGGACGGGAATTATCTGCCAGGATCTGACTGGCTTACGCAGCTTTTTTCTCCTTCTCCGGTTGGCTCTCCTGTTGACTCATTCTTTGTTAAAAAATACGGACTGGGCGCGAACGACTGAGTCTGCTTTCGGAAACTCGTGGGACTGCCTCTCAACTCGCGGGGCTAAGCGTCACGGGAAGGCCAGACATTCGCCGCCGTCACAAATAGTGGGGGTCAGTAACTAGTGGTTGTCAGTAGCGACTGGCTACAACCCCCCCAAACGAACCCAAATTCCATGTTTTGGGGGCGGGCGGGGGGCGGGCGGCTGGAG
>NW_011645774.1:384635-398970 GCF_000223845.1 Gregarina niphandrodes | reverse complement strand
CATCATGTCGAACTCCAAAGAGCAAACGTTTCAGCACTTGATTCACAGACTCAGGGATGGTCCTTTCAAAATTAAGGAGTGATTATACCACCAGGCCGGGAGTGGGTTTGGCCGCTTCCTCACTGGGAAAGTGTGGAGCCTCAGCGACAAGTGGGCATCAGCGACAAGTGGGCCTCACTAACGGGCGGGATTAAGGATGCAGCATGAGCCTTGAGTGGTAGGTGTCTACTGGATGTTGTGGCGGCATGACCACCTGGCTATCGACAGTGAGCCACTCAATGGCTTCTTCGGTGGTGACGTTATTGGGTGTCCGGACAACTGCTTTGGTGGTTAAGCAGTCTCTGTCGAATTGTCTGGGCACGATGTCCGGCAGGAAGGGGTTATTGTCGATGACTGCGGTCGACACTTGGTCGATCCGGTCGGAACTGACTCCCGCAGTTGTGGCCGGTAGAGTGATGTTGGCCAGCGCCTCCACCACGGTCGACCGCGGTAGAGGTCTGGGTTGACTGTCAATCACCACTGGCAGCTGGACACCACCGTTGACCTGGTCACCGCCACAGGCAGCACCGCTATTCGGTTGGAGGATATTTGGCAGAGGGGGCAGCTGGGTAGCTAATTCCGCGCTGAGGGTCTGAATCATCTTCTCCGAGATTAAGTACATGTCTCGAATCTTCTGCAGGTAGGCCTTCACTTCCGCAGCTTCCTCGTCGAACTTCCGCCGCCGCTCATCCACGTTGTACAACACATCGCCCACGGACAAGTCGCTCGCCATTGAGAGCAGAGTACGGCAGGAGTGCGCCAAACTCAACACGTGCACGCGCAACTGGAACTGCTGCGTCTGCCACTGCGCCAGCGCGTGCGTGTGCGGCGCCACCTACAATGCACTATATATCGCACACACAAATCGACGCGCGATCATCGCTGGGTGCTTACTCTAGCAGAGGTGAGTATACCACTGAGGGAGTGCAGGATTTTAGCCCGAGTCCGTTCAACGACGTCGTGGAGGGTTTGGTTGACGTTGTCCGCCATATTTCATAGAGCAAAAACTGTGGGCCAGGCCTGGAGTGCGGACTACTGTTCATGGTCGCGTGTTTCGTAAACGTTGTAGAGTCGTTCGGCAAGCTTGCGTCGGGCGACAGTATCCTGCGGG
This sequence comes from Gregarina niphandrodes, assembly GCF_000223845.1. Classification (NCBI taxonomy): domain Eukaryota; phylum Apicomplexa; class Conoidasida; order Eugregarinorida; family Gregarinidae; genus Gregarina; species Gregarina niphandrodes. Next base: position 397,820 of record NW_011645774.1, on the reverse strand, counting down.
TCTGGGAGTGTTTTCAGTATGAGTATTTCGGATGGGACTTCGTAGCGACTGCAGGTGGACTCTAGGTCGCGGAGAAGGTCGGTGACGGTCACGGCCGTGGCGTGTGCGAGCTCTACGAGTGCAACCAATTTCTGGCCGGTGAATTCGTGTGAAACGCCGACGGCGAGTGCTTTGCTGATGGCGGGGTGTTTGGTGAGGATGTCTTCAACGTGCCCGGTTGAGGTCAACTGCGTCTCCACGCGCACTGTGCGACTGTCATGTGCCACAATGTACAACCGTCCTTCCGCGTCCATGCGTCCTCGATCGTGCGTGTTGTGCCAACGCATTATCAAAGGCAACGGCGACAACATCGGGTCGTCCCGCATCGGAAAGTCTCCCGTGTACGCACTCAATCCCGACGCAAACCGGTTGATCTTCTGCCCCCTTAACGCACGCCCCGACGGGGGAATCAAATCGCGCGACAAGAATCCACTCCGCATTGACGCGCTGCCTAGGAACGACAAACCACTCGGCGAACCGAGCGGCAATCCAGCGGAGGAACCGGCTGGTGAGCCGGCTGGAGAACGATGGGCGTTGCCGAGCAGCTGGTGCCCGTTCCCCAGCACTTCCGGGTGGCCGTTCTGGTCGTTGGGGTTGTGGTCGTCAAGGCCGCCGAAACTACAGTCCGATATGGCTGGCGAGGACTTTGCGCCGGACATCGTACCCGGTTGATCATTGTAGGTCAGGAAGCGCTCGGTCGCCTCGTCGCCGCCTTCCACCACGGGCGCCACGGCCTTTTCTTCGTCGCCCTTGTGGTCGCCCTCCTCTTCCTGAGGCTCCATCTTTTTCAGGTAGATCTCGATCTGCTCGTCTTCCGCCTCTTTCAGAGTACTCGCTAACTCAGGCGGCACAGGACGCGTCAGCGGCTCCGCCATTTTAGCCGAGGCCTCAAGCGGCACGGGCGCCTCCGCGCCTGTCAAAGGAGAGCCGTCGGTGAAGGCCACATGCTCTTCTTGTGTGCGTTCGACCGCCGAGGAACGCCTCCGAGTAATCCGGTGGTCTGTACTGGAGCGTCTCGGTCGCGTGTCCTTCTCGGGACTCGGGACCTCAGAGCCCGGGGCTTGAGGACTCGGAGCTTGAGGACTCCGAGCTTCGGAAATAGGACTGGAATTGGGCGCCGTGGGATTCGCGCTCGGGACCTGGGGGTGCTGAGTGGTCTCGGCAGCGACTCCGTGTTGTTGGGTGAGGCCCATGTTTTGAGCATCGGGATTCTGTTGGGCGAGAGCGTTAGATTGCGGAAGTGTACTGTACTGACGGAAGCGACCGGACCCAAGGTCGTAGGCGGAGGAAAGGAAAGAGGGCGGTTCCGCGAGGGACCACTCAATGGTGTTGTGGAACACGAAGTCGGCGGCGTCCACGAGTTTCGCGCCATCGCCTTCGAACCCATCAATAACATTGTGCCCCCGGATCCAAACAGTACCTTCTTCACCACGTGACACACATTCTAAGTCGTCGTTGAGCACACACACTTCGCACCCTGTCGGCACGCCAACCGAACCCGGTACACGTGTGTCGAAAGTTGGATACCCCGAGCTCGTGATTTGGTGACTTGCCTGACCCGCGCCGTAAGCACATAACACTGGCACGCCTGTCCGTTCCTCCATTGTCTTCATCAACGCCGCGTCCATGTGCATCGACGTCACCCGGAGAAACCGGAAGAACGCAGGCGCCTTCTCACCGCCCGCAGGGGTATTGTCTCCAGCGGGAGTATTGTCCTCAGCGGGGGTCTTCTCGTTCGGGGTCTCGAGGCGTCCGTGGTTGACTTGTTGAAAGATCATGTAAGGCAGGAGACTGGCCCAGGTGCAGCGGTACTCATTGATGTCTGACCAGAAGCGGGAAGGCTGGAAGTCGGCGATGACGACGCCTGCTTGTTGCGAGAGCATCGAGAGGCAGCCGGTAATGAGACCGTGTGCAGTGTGCACGGGGGCGACACAGTAGCTCACGTCTACGGTTTCTCCCTCGACACCCTCAACGTCGGAGGCGCCCTGGAAGCCGTAACAGCGTTGCACGTTGGCCATGCTGACTACCACATTGCGGTGCGTGAGTGGAATGACCAAGGCCGAACCCGGCTTGCGGTACCTCAGACATACGTCCGTTTCGTGGGGTGTCAACAACGAGTTGAACTCACCGTGCGCCCCACTGTCACCGGACGTACCACCCGTCAACGCTTCCGGGAACGGCGTCACCAAAGGGTGCGCCCGTCCCACGAACGAACAACGCGGCTCTGGGATGGGCTGGGCGTCTTTCGCTCCTGCTCCGTTGGACCCCGGTTCGGATCGGGCCGGTGCCCATTGCATAGTCACGACCGGAATGCCGACAGCCTGCGCGCCAGCCACCGCCTCCAGGCACTCCGGGTGCACCAACACAAACGTAGGCTTCAACACGTGCAGGTTGTTCACGTACGTCGCCGCCTTATCATCCGGCCCGAGTGGCGCCGCTGCCCACGAGAGCCCCGCGATTGCGCATATCGCCACCAACGAATCTACCGACTGTGGAAACACAGTCACCACGGTGTCTTGCTTAATGCATTCAGATAGGTCCTGTCGTATATGATACAGTTGCCACTACAGACAGAGACACTGCTTTGAGAGAAGGGGGATGGGATGGAAGTGGATAGGCCCCTCAGAGTTGGAGTGGAAGTGGTCTTACTGCTAGTCGCCTGATAGTTAGCGCCAGCTCCCAAGCTGTGAAGGAAAGGTTCTTGTCCCTGCGATCATAAAGGATCTTGGTAGTGCTATTCAGCTCCAGAGACTGGGCCGTGCCTATCTTAGTGTTGGAAAAGCCTAGCGCATCGCCAAGCTGTAGCATGTGAGTCGGGTTGTGGGGTACGTTTCTTCAGCGCGTGGTCGGCCAGGGACGACTGTGAGCCCTCTGTAACAGTCGCTTGAAAGCTGTTTGAATGCCTTTGCACCACGGCTCCGACTGCTAGGCTATTCTCGGTTAAGGTGCAACACTGGGTTGGGGGAAAGAAAGTAGCGGAGTTGAAGTTAGGATCGAGACTGAGGTTGGGGTCAGGGTAGGGTTAATAATATGCTGCTGCCGCAGTGGTCTCGTCAGGAGTGGCCGCTTACTCACGGAGGAGGCACGTTGAACACTGAGGTGCTTTTGGGCCGGTTGTTGATGTGGGATGAGTTGAACCAAGGCACGGAGAGCAGGCGAGTGTTCTACAGACTGTTCCATCCGCCTTGGCGCAACCGACTGGCTCTACTAGATCCTGAGTACGACCCGCTTGGGTTCCGCTGGCCTACCGCGGAAGATGAGGACCACCCAGTCGCTGCTGGGACGGGCGCCATCCTGGACCGGATCCAGAGCCCGACTGAACCGCCAACGGGAGGTTACGGACCCGTGGCTCGCGCTTTGGTACTGACTTACGCGCACGAGTGGAGCTACCTGGCGCGGATCCGACCCCGCTGGTTACGGTTCATCCAACGAGACCCCTGGCTCAACGACAGCCGTTTCAAACGCAGAATGAGCCGGAAGGGTATCCCGCACACGCTCCGGCCGTACTGCTGGTCAGTGGCGCTGGGGAGCCTTATGGTCTACTCGCGAAATGTGGGTTGCTACTCCAGGTAGACCCCCCTCCCTGGGTGGGCCTATCTCGCCCCTATCCTCCCTTCCCCCCCTGCGCGGGCGTAACGTCTCCCCCCTGCGCGGGCGTAACGTCTCCCCCCTGGTCACGTTAATCCACCCGGGCCTTTGTGCAGATTGTTGCAGTCTAAGCTTGATGAGTCAATCGCAGTCCAAATAAACTTGGACGTGCCGAGAACATACCCTTCCCACGTCTGGGTAAGTGAACACACACCCTGAGAGGTCTATGGGGATTATCACGGGTGCATGGTGACGTGGGTGCATGGTGACGTGGGTGCATGGTGACGTGGGTGCATGGTGACGTGGGTGCATGGTGACGTGGGTGCATGGTGACGTGGGTGCATGGTGACGTGGGTGCATGGTGACGGGATGCATGACTGTAGTTTAAGGACCCTACAGGTGGTCAGGATTCGTTACGTAGATTGTTATATGCTTTTGCTGTGTACAATCCTGCGGTGAATTACTGTCAATCTCTGAACTTTTTGGCTGGAGTATTGTTATTGATCTTTCCCGAAGAGCTGGCATTCTGGTCATTAGTACAGTTGGTTGATACTCGGTTATATAGTCGTGGCTTTAGTTTGAGCGATTACTACTCACCTGATATGCGGGGTTTACGACAAGATATGTTTGTGTTTGGGGAATTAGTACGATTAAAGTTGCCTGATATCTACGAGCTATTCGACGACTGGAATATAGAATTATTGTGCTCACATTGGCTTCTTTGCCTTTACTCGAATCGAATCCCTATGCCGTTGTCTCTACGGATTTGGGACAGTCTGATATTGGAAGGTGACAAGATCTTATTTAGAGTAGGCTTAGCCATACTTAGATGTCTTGCTGAAAAGTTCAAACAAAGCCAAAATGAAAATCAGGACGGTGTCATCACTGTGCTAAGAGGTGATCTTAATGCACTCGCTGAATTCCCCATCGAATATATTATGCGAATCGCATTCAAAGAGCGACTCAAAAGAACAGAGATTAAACAACTTAGATTACAGTGGAAATTTTTAGATGTCACATGATGACGACCTTAAAATACTTTTGGACCAACTTGACCGTCACCATCTACTAGAGAAAATAAATCAAGCCTATAAAGTAAACCACGCGCACAAAGTCGCGCGCGCACACACACACACCACACGTACATGAACTTAAGTAGATTGTCCCTTTGGCTGAATTCCAACAGTTGGAAGATGATAAGGAAGCCGTGGCACAGCTCAAGTTGTCTTTATTGGAGCAGTTGTCTACTGATGAAGGCGTCATTTCTGCCCTACAGATGCAGGTTGCGTCTCTAAAGAAACAAATTACCCAGCAAGAGGAACGGGACGAAGCGAATCAGCGGGAACGACAAGAGTCGGAAGAGTGCTTAGACAAGAAGAAAGACGCACTGAAACTACTGGAGCAGTCTCTTCGAGAGCGCGAGACACAGTATGAAAGTCGCCTGGAGAAGGCTTATGCCGAGCGCGAACTAATTTTGGCCAGCAGAGAACAGGAAATGGCCGAACAGGAACAGAGGTTAACTGAGGAGCGAAAGGCGTTGGTTGACCAAAAAACGGCGATGGACACTCAGAACACGGAAATGCTTAAGAAGACTCGTCAAGTGGTTTTGGAAGAGTTAAAGCATCGTCATGAGGAACTCGACGTCGCAACTCGAGAGCTGGAAGCCGCCAGTCAGGAGCTGGAGAAAAAGGAGGGCCAGCAAACTGATCGAGAGGAGGAACTAAACCGTCTGAAGGTTAGCTTCGAATCAAAACAGAGCTGTGCCGAGGCCGAGATGCAACGACGAGCGGAAGAGCTGCGCCAATTCAAGGCGGAACTGGCGATTGAGGACGCGCGATTGAAAGCTGAGGACGCGCGATTGAAAGCCGATGGCTCCCGGATGGAGAAGACGCACGCCGTCCAGGTCCAGGCGTTACAAGAGCAGATGGCGGAATATGCGCGAAAGGTGATGCTGGTAAGTAGTAAGGAGGCAGAGGTGGATCGGCGATTCGCAGTGTTGGGCATAAAGGAGAGTGCGATCGCTAAGAGTGACTTTGGGCTCCAAGAACGGGAGAAGGCGGTTGCAATTAAAGAGGCCTGGGTGGAGGGGGAAGCGGGGCGTCTGGAGAGTAGGGCGGTGGAGTTGGGAGAGGCGGAACGCCGAGTGCTGATGGGCGAGCGATCGGTGGAGATGAGAACGGAGGTGCTCAACGATCGCGAAATAATGCTAGGAGATAGCGAGCGAGTGCTTGGAGACCGGACCCGGGCGCTGGATAGCCGGGGCCGAGAACTGGACGGACGGCAGGCGTATTTGGAGCATGAGCGCGCGCGGCTACAATCTCAAGTCCATAGGCTGGAGGGCCGTATGGCTGAAGCCGGAGTCGCTCTGGAAAACAAGAGCGCCACCATCGCCGGACTCACGGAGCAGTTGCGCGCACTGGAGTCCAAGGCGAACACGGACGAGGCGCTGAAACGACTCGCCGAGCGCGAACGCGTCTTTGAAAACAGCGAACGAGTCCTTACTGCGCGAGTCGCACGTCTGCGCGAGTCGCTAAAACAGACTGAGGCCGAGGTGGCCAGACTCAAAGAGCAACTCAAAGAGCAAGTCCGCACACGGCCCACGGCGTCTACGGGCAGTCCCACAAGCAGGTATAGTCCCGGGATCAAGGGCACCCCCGCAAGCTCGCCCCCTGCACCTCCGGGACTGGTCCCCGGAGGCTCGCCCTCCATCGCGCACAACGACGCCGACAGCGAATTGAAACGACTCGTACGTGCATACCTCACGGTCCACAAACACGGAAAAAACCCAAACGAACAGGCGCTGCTGCCCGTGCTCTGTGCGCTGAGTGAGTTGGGGGTTGAGGAAACCAAAAATGTTTTGACGGGCATCGTGCCGCTGCCGCGCTTCCGAAAATAATTTAAACGTGTCAGCGACGTTTGGTGGGCAGATGGCGTCGGCTCTGAACCCGTGGGGAAGTGATTCGATTCGCGGCGGCGGTTCGATTCGGGTCGGGTTTATTCGCGGCGCGCCATTTGTTCGCATTGTTGGAGGCTTTCGACGGTCCGGCCGACCATAGCAGGCCCCAGGTCGGTGCTGACTTCGGCCAGGACCTTGGGATCCTTGTAATGCGTAACAGCCTGGACGATTGCTTTGGCGCGCCGTTCGGGAAAGGCGCCGAGGAAAATGCCGGAGCCGACGAAGACTCCTTCGACGCCGAGTTGCATGCAGAGCGCGGCGTCGGCTGGGGTGGCAACGCCACCGGCGGCGAAGCAGACGACGGGGAGTCTGCCGAGTTCAGCGGTCTGTTTGAGTAAGTCGTAGGGTGCGCGCAGTTCTTTTGCGTAGGCAAAGAGTTCTTCCTCAGACATGGCAGCGGCGCGTTTAATTTGAGAGTGGAGTACGCGGATATGCCGCACTGCCTCCGTGACGTCCCCGGTCCCGGCCTCGCCCTTGGAACGGATCATGGCAGCGCCTTCACCGATACGGCGCAGTGCCTCACCTAGATCTTTAGCACCGCAGACGAAGGGTGTTTTGAAGGGCGTTTTGTAGATCTGTTGGTCCCGGTCGGCTGGCGTTAGGACTTCAGATTCGTCAATAAAGTCCACCCCCATCTCCTGCAAAATTTGCGCCTCCACAAAATGACCTATGCGACATTTGGCCATGACTGGAATCGAAACTGCGTCCATGATCTCCCGAATCAACTTTGGATCACTCATCCTCGCCACTCCTCCTTCAGCTCGGATGTCCGCCGGCACACGCTCCAATGCCATGACAGCACAGGCACCCGCGCGTTCCGCAATCTTCGCCTGCTTCGCGTTAACCACGTCCATGATCACGCCCCCCTTCAACATACGCGCCAATCCCGCTTTAAGTCGGAACTGGTCTGCCTTGGAGTCTGCCTTGCCGCTCCCGTCCACTGCTATCGGCAAACCGGCTGCGCTAAGAGCTGGCACGGCGACAGCAGCGCCTTGTAAGGTGGTGGTAGTGTGTTCTTCGTCTACGGACATAAGTAAAAATTGGCCTGGAAGAAAAAGAATGAGAGCCGGAGAAAGCAAACCGGACGATGCGTTGACCTATACACAGCTGAAGGGTGAAGAGGAAGAAGAACTGCCACAAAAGAGGCCGCTGGACCGGTCCGTGAGCTGTGTCCTGGACACACCCAAACGGGTACATACTGCCACTAACACAGAATATACCCCCCTTACCGAGCCACTCTCTAGCCCCGGGGAACAGAGCCCCGAGAAACTCCTCGAGGAACAGCGCCCCCCCGGGGAACACAGCCCCGGGGAACACCCCCCGGGGGAGCACAGGGCCGCGGAAAGTCCAGAAGCTCTAGACGCGAGGGAGGCACCGCCTAGCCCAGAAGAAGCACCCACATGCGAGGGCAGCTCTGACAATGCTCGGTCTGAAACAGCGGACGGCCCGGAAGGGGAGAATGCCGATGGAGTCACGGGGTTACCTCTAGAGTCGACACCTGCGGCACAAACTCGACAGCCGGCCGAAGCAGTCTCGACGGCTGCAGCCGGCACGAGCACAGAACTCACCACTCATTCGGTCGATGGCAGGTCATTGGACGCCAGGTCAGCTTCAGGAAGGTCAGCGGAAGACAGGTCAACGGCGGAAGACAGATCAGCAGCAGAAGAAAGGTTAGCGGAAGACAGACGGATAGCGGAAGAGACTCAACGTACCCGCCCGCGTACGTTGGAGCTTGACCCTCGAGCATTGGAAATGGGTCCACGGGGGTCGGTGGAAAACACGACGTTGTGGATCGGGGATTTGGAGCGGTGGGAGGATGAGGAGTACATTTATGCCTACTTCGAACAGTACTTCCCCCAGTCGGTGACGTCAGTGAAGGTGGCTCGTGACAAGGATCAGCAGCGTTCGCTCGGTTACGGCTTCGTTGACTTCTGCAGTCGCGAGGTGGCGGAACGTGTGCTCGCCGCCGCACCCGTCTTCAAACGTTCCCACGGCCGCCGTTTCAAACTGACTTGGGCTCGCGGCAAAACACGGCAACCATTTAACCCCGCTCGACGAGGCTTGACCGCTTCCGGTGGGGTCATCCATTCCGCCCCGCATCTCGGACCAGGTGCCCATCTGGCACCGCACTTGGGGCCAAGCTCATTGGCGCCTTCTTCGCACTTTGCGGGTTCGCAGTTCGGCTTGGGGCCGCTGGTCCCGGCGCCGGCGCCGGCGCCGTTCGTGCCCGGGGGCGCGCGGTGGTGTGTGGATGTACCCAAGTTACCAGCGGGATGTTCTCACCAGCGACTGCTGGAACTCGTGCTGAAACCACTTGCCCTCGAAGGCTGTACAATCCTCGAACCTTACGACGGCGACAGTGTTCGTCTCGTCTTCGCAGCTGCCAACGCCTTCTTCGCCTTCATCGCGCGCTACCGAGACTGGCGAATCGACCTCGCCGGCCTCACCCTTACCTACGCCGTCCCAGCAGATGTCATGGACTCCTGGACCCGCATGTACGAACAAAGTGTCACCGGAGCCAACGCCGACTACCAAGCCACGCCCCAATGGCAACGCATGTAGCCAACGGCCGGCAATGAGCAACAGCGAAACAATCAGTGATATCTACGGAGCTGTGAGTGAGCATGAGTTAGCACTCGCGTCCAGCAGGTTGCCTGTTGAGGCTGACAGGGAGACTGTCGCTGCCGCTGTCGCCGTCGATATCGCCGTTGTCGTTACTTTCGCTGGGTATGTCGCGAGGGAGCGCCAGGCGGGCAGGCAGGGCGCTCTGGATTTTTTAGGCCGGCTCGGCAGATAAAATGAGGATAGGGATATTGGCGTTGCAAGGCGCCTTCCAGGAGCACGCGGTGTTGTTGGAGGAGGCGTACCGTCAGCTGCGCGCGCGTGGCGGGACGGTGATTGCGCTGGAGGTGGTCGAGGTTAGGACGCCGAGTGAATTAGCTTCGTGTGATGCACTCGTGATTCCTGGTGGTGAGAGTACGACTTTCGGGATCGTGGCTGAGCGGAATGGCTTGTTAGATGATCTGCGACGTTTTGTACGGGACGGCTCGAAATCGGTCTGGGGCACGTGCGCAGGACTCATCGTCCTGGCGGACCAAATCAGCGGCGGCAAGTCCGATGGACAGCCGCTAATTGGAGGTCTCGGGGTCCGAGTTTGCAGGAACCACTTTGGCCGCCAAACGGAGTCCTTCATTGCGCCCGTATCCATGCCCTTCTTGAGTGACGAACCGCAACGGCCACTCGAATCTGTATTCATCAGGGCGCCAGTGGTGGACGTCATCTTAGCCGACGACTATAAGGCGAATGACCCTAAAAGTGCGCCCGTGGAGGTCTTGGGCAGACTCCTGTCCGGCGAGATAATTGCGGTGCGACAAGGACACCTAGTCGGCACAAGCTTCCACCCAGAACTCACCACAGACGCACGCTTTCACAAATGGTGGCTGGAGACCTGCGTACTAGGTCTAACGGCGCGCTAGCGCCTGAACACGTGGTGACCCCGTTCTGCCGTTGTCCGCAAGATTCAAATAGCGGTCCGTGGAATGTTACGAAGTGGAATATATTAGAAGGAAAAGCGCTGAAGACGGTCGGGAGAGGTTCGGCGCGAACTGGAGAGGTATGGCGCGGAAGGCATCATGCAAGCATGTTGGTTATTTCCGAAGCTCGACACGGTTGGCCCGACAGGTTGGATTTTTTTCAAAGAATATATATAGGGGTCGGGGCATGCCCGAATCTATACATCGTTATACACACCACGGGAAACTATTGCGTGGTAATGCATAGGGGTCCAGCTCAAAGCTGACAGTGGCTCTGTGCAGATTTAAAAATGGGTGAAGCTGGATTGCCAGTTCGTACTGCCGTTTTGTCTCCTGGGCGGCGAGAATTTTTAAAGTTGTATAAAAAGTTTTAACTTGTACAAACATGTCGTCCGAGAAGTTTAGCTTCAATGCTGATATCCAGCAGTTGATGTCCCTTATTATCAACACCTTCTACAGCAACAAGGAGATTTTCCTTCGTGAGTTGATTTCGAACTCGTCGGATGCTTTGGATAAGATCCGCTACCGTTCTTTGACTGACCCGGAGTCGATTAAGGATGAGGAGAAGTTCCAGATTGCCATTGTCCCCAACAAGGACGCGCATACCTTGACCATCGCTGATACTGGTGTGGGTATGACCCGCGAGGAGCTTATTAAGAACCTGGGTACCATCGCCCGTTCGGGTACCAAGGCCTTCATGGAGGCTCTAGAGAGCAACAATGGTGACATGTCGCTCATTGGACAATTCGGCGTGGGCTTCTACTCCGCTTATCTTGTGGCTGAGACCGTCACTGTTGTCTCCAAGCACCCTGATGACGAGCAATACATCTGGGAGTCTGCCGCTGGTGGTTCCTTCACTGTCAGCAAGTGGGAGGAGTCTTCCGGCTACCCTAAGATTACCCGTGGTACTCACATTATTTTGAAGTTGAAGGAGGACCAGTTCGAATACGAGGAGGAGAAGAGACTTACTGACTTGATTAAGAAACACTCTGAGTTTATTAACTTTGATATCCTGCTCGCTTGCACTAAGAGCCGATCGAAGGAGGTCGAGTTGGAGGGAGAGGAACTAGAGGAAGCCCAGAAGAAGGAGGCTGAGCGTAAGGAGGAAGAGGCCAAGAAGAAGGCCGAGGAGAAGAAGGAAGGTGAGGAGGAAGAGGACAAGAAGGCTGACGACGAAGAGCCCAAGAAGTTCACTAAGACCGTCACCGAAGAGGTTGTTGAGTACGAGAAGGTCAACAAGAACAAGCCTCTCTGGATGCGCAAGCCCGAAGAGGTGACTGAGGAGGAATATGCCGCCTTCTACAAGAGCATCTCCAACGACTGGGAGAAGCACCTCGCTGTGAAGCATTTCTCCGTTGAAGGTCAGCTCGAGTTCAAGGCTGTTCTCTTCGCCCCCAAGAGAGCCCCCTTCGACTTGTTCGAGACCCGCAAGAAGCGCGATAACATCAAGCTCTACGTCAGAAGAGTCTTCATCACCTCCGATTGCGAGGAACTGATCCCCGAGTGGCTCTCCTTCGTTAAGGGCGTCGTGGACTCTGAGGACTTGCCGCTCAACATCTCTCGTGAGACCCTGCAGCAGAACAAGATCATGAAGGTCATCCGCAAGAACCTTGTGAAGAAGTGCCTCGAACTCTTTGCTGAGATCGCGGAGAACAAAGAGAACTACAAACAGTTCTACGAGCAGTTCTCAAAGAACATCAAGCTGGGTATCCACGAGGATAACACCAACCGCGAAAAGGTAATTTGCACACTCACTTACATGCCCGTAATGTATAATACGGTGATAACTTAGCACGTCCGACTTTGCAAAGCAAGCACATCCGATTGGTTATCACGTCGTCGCCTAAATAAGGCCTTGTCTACCCGCCTCTCGTCTTTCGTGGATTGTTCCTCGAAGTGACGAAAGGGAGTTGTGGGTAATTCAAGGAAGCTTCTAGGCCACATCAACTGCAATGGGGCCAGCAGTTGCCTATGCAATTAGCATATTTGCCTTTGGCAAATATGAGGCCTGAACGCAACACTGATGCAATCCATCCCCATCCCCGATCCCGTTAATCGAAAGCGTTTGTCACTGGTTACTTTGTAGATTGCTGAGTTGTTGAGATTCCCTACCTCAAAGTCTGGCGATGACGAGGTGTCCCTGAAGGAGTACGTGGACAACATGAAGGAGGGCCAGAAATCCATCTACTATATCACTGGTGAGAGCAAGGCCGCTGTGGCTTCTTCTCCGTTCTTGGAGGCTCTGAAGAAAAAGGGCTACGAGGTTGTGTACATGGTTGACCCGATTGACGAGTACGTTGTTCAGCAGCTCCGTGAGTACTCCGGCCACAAGCTGGTGTGCTGCTCTAAGGAGGGTCTGGAGCTGGAGAAGACCGAGGAGGAGAAGAAGGAGTTCGATGAGCTCAAGACCGACTTCGAGGGCTTGACCAAGCTCATGAAGGAAGTCTTGCACGACAAGGTTGAGAAGGTTGTGTGCAGCGAGCGCGTGACTGAGTCTCCTTGCGTCCTCGTCACCTCTGAGTTCGGTTGGTCCGCGAACATGGAGCGTATCATGAAGGCTCAGGCTCTTCGTGACAACACCATGACCAGCTACATGATCTCGAAGAAGACTATGGAAATCAACCTCTACCACCCCATCATGAAGGAGCTTAAAAAGAAGGCCGACGCCGACAAGTCCGACAAGACCGTAAAGGATCTTATCTGGCTGCTCTACGACACTGCCCTCCTCACTTCAGGCTTCTCCCTCGAAGAACCGTCGCAGTTCTCCGGACGCATTCACAGAATGATCAAGCTCGGACTCTGCATCGACGAGGACGACATGCTTGTTGAGAACGGTGAGGACGTACCTCCTCTTGAGGAAGTCGAAGCAAACCCCGATGTGGTTTCCAAGATGGAGGAAGTAGACTAAACCATTTTTGAACAGAACAATTAACTACCTCGAACTACCTCGTGTGTATGCGCGACAATTAATCTGTCACCAAGTTTTGAGCACACACCTCTAAAGAAAACGAGGTGGGTGACACACATAGATGTCATTGGACTCTTCATCCGTTCGTGCCCCCCCCCCCC
>NW_011645774.1:353710-384361 GCF_000223845.1 Gregarina niphandrodes | reverse complement strand
CCCCCCCCTCCCCAGTACTTTTCTTTCCCAGTTCGTACTGTTAAAAGTCTTCTTCCTCGTCTTCTACTTCGAAATCTTCATCGTCCTCTTCGTCATCATTGTCGCTTTCGTCCTCTCGTCCGCCATTGCCATGCTCCATATGATCTTCTCGGCTTTCGGTCACCATTTCTCGTAGCTTGAGTCCTTGGCTTTTCACAAAATCCACGAATGGTTGCAATTCCGCGCGGTCAACTTGGTTAAATTCGTATTCGATACCCGACTTGAGAGTAATTGAAAACTCGAACAAACGGGTTTGCTGCCCCTGGGTCCTTCCCAAATTAACAGAGGCCACCTCACTGAACTTGACGGTTATGACTGGCTTGTGCAAGTAAACAAACTCGTGCTGCAGAGGATAGAACCAGCCCGTTTCGACCTTGTGTGAACAGCTAAATGACGGCCAGTTGCTCGAGCCTTTGAATGGCGTCTCGCCCAAAATCTGCTTTTTCGCCAAAGCCTGAATTAAAGGACCTGCCAATATGTTTTCCATCACGCTCATTTCGCTCTGAGCAGATGGCATGAATTTTCGAATCTCCTCCAACATCTCCGCTGAAGCATTGATCGAAATCACTTGCTCTTGTTTGTCATCGAAACAGATTATTACCGCCGGATACTTAGTTGCACCCTTCTTTAGCGGATTGACTAAGGTCAACAACAATTTTGAAGACTGCTCATCAACTAGAAAATAAGCACTACAAAATAGCAGATCAACCAAGTAGCATCCGCAGAAGAATGAGCCAGTTGTACAGAGCGGCGAGACGAGCGGTTAGGCGTGCGGCCAGACTTACTCAATGATGTTATCGAATTGGACTCGATAATCAAATGATTTGCCATGGAGACGAATTGAGTTCGCATAAAATTGAACATCGAACCTGCCAGGAGGCAGCAAGCAGTTCTTGTAAAGGAACCGGCAAACGAGAGAGGTATTGTCCGAGCTTCCGAGTCCTGAAGCATCCAGGATGCTCTGAAAAAAAAGTAGCGCACTCGTGTTCGATAATCTTACCGCCTTGACATATTCCGCATTATCGGCCGCATCACCTTCCTTTGGTGGGGGAACGCAAAATCTGATCTCAGAAACAACGTCTTCCATTACAGATCTGCAAAGAAATACTGAACTAAACTACAGCTTGACAAAATGCGTTGTAGTGGTACATACTGTTTCTCCTTAGTTTTGAGCTCAAGAGTAATGTCGCTTTTATTGCTCATAACATTGCTGAGCCTATCTAGAGGTATATCAATTGATCGTTTGCCATCTACTTCGAAGCAGAATGATTTGTCCTTAATAGACCATTCTCCCCAATGCCAGCCTTTGCATCCAAGTTTTATATCGGCGAGCATTGGTATTTGCCAGTGCCTCTTGAAATAAGATTGCAGAGTCTCAAAATCATGTTCTCGAAATCCCGAGAAATCAATACGAGTTCCGGATTGTGTCACGAAGCTTAGAGTAAATTCTCGGGCATTAATCCTACTCCATTCAATTTGTCGAACGGCTTTAGCATCCTCTTGTATAATTTGGCCGGTGTTGGAATTTTTCCAACCATACAGAGATTTGGTTATCCGAAACGCCCCCGTATCGGGCGTTCCCGGGCCCCTCACATTCTTGATGTTAACTTGTTCGGTTTTCACCGACATTTTTTTAATTATGGAGAGCTTTCTCCAAGGTGAACAGTACCAACAACAAGTAAACCCACCTTCTTTGTGCGACCAGTACCTATTGCCGTCAATTAGACCGACTAATAGACCCGGAATGAGTGCCCACTTAGTGGATTGAATTGCAACAGGATCAACAATTGACGGCAATTGCACAGACAACTAGGGAGCTGGCTGAGCGAGCCCATACGATGCGCGATGCCCTAGATGAGCATGCAGAGTAACTCAACCCAGTTGTACGAGAAAAATAACCCCCACTTTAGGCTTATAGACGACATTACCTACAATGCTG
Organism: Gregarina niphandrodes; assembly: GCF_000223845.1. Lineage (NCBI taxonomy): Eukaryota > Apicomplexa > Conoidasida > Eugregarinorida > Gregarinidae > Gregarina > Gregarina niphandrodes. The sequence goes on along the minus strand of NW_011645774.1, from coordinate 382,383 downwards.
ATAAACAGAATACAGCTATGGACAAAGTTATGGCCAGAGTCGCCTTTGTCCTGAACAGCAACAGTACGCGCGCGCACCAGACTGACGAAAGTGCACCAGACTGACGAAAGTGCACGGAAAGGGACGGAAGGGCGAATGATAGTAGATTGGGAGCACTTTGGCAAGAACATTGGGAGTAACATGTGTGCCCGTAGGTAGGAGACAAATTAAGCAGGTGTTAATACTGCTCCTTGTCCTGGTCTTGCAAATTCTCTTCTTTTGCGTCTTCTGAAAGCGAAAGGTCTGTGGCATGCAGGATAGCAGCATAACCTGTTTCAGCATAACCTGCTTCGCCGTAATGGGGGTCGGGGGTGGTAAGCCGGGGTGGTAAGTTGGGGCCAGTGGTCGGGTGTTGAGGGCGGGGTGAATTTTTTCATTTAATGGATGAACGTCGAAACGACTGAATGGGGGTTGGAGCAGAGTCAGGTATATCAGAATAAGGACCGATGTGAAGAGGAGATTGAGGAGCCGGACATTTTTGGGCCGTTCAATCAGACGTGTGGGCGGCAGTCTTTGACGAGTGTGGCGGCGTTGTTGATAGGAGATCAGAATGCGGGGAAAACTACATTGCTCCATTCGTTGTCGAATGCGAAGCATTCTTTGTCGTTCCTGCACATCCAATCGCTGATTCCGTTTATCCAGGCATCGTTTTACAACTGTCGGTTTTGCAACTTTGGCGCGATGGAGGAGGAAGGCATCAACCCACTGCGGGCCTGTTGCGACGAGGGTGCCTTTCTGGACTCGGACATCGCGCGTGCGTCGCTAACTTTAACCAAGCCCGACTGGTTGTTTTTGCTGGAGGAAGTGGGCTTGGGCGGCGGGGGGGTTCCCGAGGAGTTTCTAGTGAATGACTTTACGCGGCTATCCCTCATCGAGTTCGGCGGCGACCACCTGGACCGGCTGCAGCACCGTCCGTGCGCGAGTCATCCATGTCCTGACCGCCCATGTTCGGAGCGTGTGTTTGAAAACACGCGTGTGCAGGAAATTTGCGCGAATAGCCTCAAATTGCTGCAAACTAAGGATCTAACTTCGGTCGCCTACTTCATCAACGGGTGCACAGCGGCCGGTGTGCATGATGACTCGGCGGCAGACGGTCCGCTGCGTCTGAAACCCGACTATTGCAAGGACCTTCGCTCGCGACTACAGGCGCTGCAAAGTTGGTGCCCCTTTCTCTCGGCTCTGCATGTCTACGTGACCCGTGTCCCGGTGCAGGGTTGCGCCCGCTTGAATGACGCATGTATCCTCGACAGTGCCTTCCTTGACGTACTCGCCAGCGTTGTTGGCCAGACGGACGCCGACAAATATGAGTACGACCTTCGCGTCGCCACCTCCTCGCCCTTCTACCTCGAGATCCGCGACACTGTCACCCAACTCTGCAGAGATGCACTCCCCCATGTCAAGTGCACCGTCTGCCCCTTCCTCTTACTCGACCGAACTACACACCTTCCCAACCCCTGCAGCATCTACTACTTCCTTTCCCACACCGTCCGAGCTGCGCTCCAGCTCCACAGACTCGGAGCCAACTCCTCAGACCCCGAACTCCTGCTCAACCTCCTACGCTGCATCAAAAACAGCCGCTACTACGCCCCCGAAGACAAACTCTGGATCGAAACCCTCACGTGGGTAGACTACCAATCCATCTGTAAGATCGGCACACCGCGAACCGTAGCCTACCGTACCGATCACGCATCACACCAGTCATTACGCATCACACCAGTCATTACGCATCACACCAGTCATTACGCATCACACCACTTATCACACCGCCCAGTCACCACAGCGTGACAACACCATGACCAATTGGTGTGTGCTCATCAAAGTGTGTGCACACACTTTGCAGCTTTCCAAAATGGGTGTGTGTGCACATGAATTTGCGGGTGACGGGTTTTTGGTAGCTCTTGGGTACGAACGGAACGAGTCGGAGATGTCGATACCATTGACGGCATTGTTGCCGCACTCTGACCGTTTATTGACGACGGTGTCTGGTGCGTATGGGGGTTGTTTGCAGGGTGCTATGAATGTGCCTCGGTTGCGTGTCGTATGCGAAGATTCGATAATGCACCGTTTACTAAGCAAGTTGCACGTCTTTGAACGTTGGCCGGATGGGGTGCGATTGGTTGTGAGTCAGAAGTGTAGTAGATGCGAGCCGTTTAGTATCGATATGAGTCCGGTGGCGACATCGAGTGATGCCAAGTCTTATCGATTTCCATACTCCAGTGCGATGTGTGACAGTGTGCTGAAAGTACTGGAACATGGTGCAAGCACGCGTCAAGATAACGTTGACTGGGATCTCGTGAAACGCGAGATGCCTACCGCCATGAGTTCCGAACCCGTACAACTGAGTCAACCGATCAACAATACTGGCATCTGCAAATCCATCGAACCCTTGGTTAACCATGCACTCGACGTGCTCACCTTCCAACCCACCTACCATACCTGCACACAGACCGGAGATGTCCTAGTCGTCATAGACATCGCTGACCGCCTCATTAATATTGCCATCACCGACGCCAACGCGGACGAACCCTCAGACGATGCCCTCATCACCCTTTCCAGCGTCGCCTAGCCGGGCCGAGTCTGGCTTGGCCGAGTCTTTCCTTTCCCCGCTTAACTTTTTATATAAACCATATCGTTTGGTCGATATCGCTTGGTGGTGAGTATTGTTCAACGGAATATCGCAGCGGCGAAGAAATGACAGAGAAGCAGGATAGCATGTTCTCTTTATTGAGAGAGGGGCCCTTGAAGGTGTGCATTTTAGGCAGTGGCAACTGGGGTACAGCGTGTGCGGGATTGGTATGTGCGAACGCGAAGGAGTCGTATCTATTTTGCGACCAAGTGAAGATCTGGGTGCGGGAGGAACGGCTAGATGATGGGCGGCTATTGGATGAGGTGATGAACGAAAAACGCGAAAACGTCAAGTACCTCCCTGGGTTTCCTTTGGCGGACAACTTGGTGGCAGTGCGCGACATCACGGAGGCGGTCCGTGACGCAGATCTGATTGCGTTTATTCTGCCGCACCAGTTCATGGAGGTGACGTGCAAGAGTATTCAAGCGGCTGTCAAGCCATCGGCGCGCGCGATTACGCTGGTCAAGGGCCTGCACATCTGTGACGGCGTGCCCTACTCCTTCAGTAAGTTAGTGGAGACGTGGCTGGGCATCGAGTGCAGCGCTCTTTCCGGTGCCAACGTAGCCAAAGACGTGGCCAACAAGCAGTTCTGCGAAAGCACCGTTGGCTACAAGGAAACGGAGATGGCCTCTATTTGGCAACAACTCTTCGACCGCCCACACTTCCGCGTCCACGCCGTTCCGGACGTGGAAGGAGTCCAGGTCTGTGGCGCCGTCAAAAACCTCATTGCCCTCGCCGCCGGCTTCTGTGATGGTCTAGGCATGGGCAGCAACACCAAGGCCGCTATCATCCGTCTCGGCGTCTCCGAAATGAAACTCTTTGCTAACATCTTCTTTGACGGCGTCCTGGAAGAAACCTTCTTCGACTCCTGTGGTTTCGCAGATGTTATCACAACCTGCTATGGCGGCCGTAACGTCAAATGTGCCGCAGAGTTCATCCGCCGCGAACAAAAGTCGAGTTGGGAAGACATCGAAACCGACCTCCTCGGTGGTCAAAAAATGCAAGGCCAACTCACATGTAAAGAAGTCCATGAGGTCCTCGTCAAATTCAAGATACTGCAATTCTTCCCTCTCTTTGAAGTCACCCACCGTGTCGCATTCGAACACGCACCACCCGACGAACTCCTCACCGTCTTCATGGTACGCCACCTCACACACCCACCCTGTACTCACACCCCCACCCTCCCACACACTCAGCACGCTCAGACGCTTCACACCCTGCCGGACCAATACGGCCGAAAATGCAAATTTGTGCCTTAGACAGCCAAGCCCTCCGAACCCAAGATCGACAAGGAATGCACTCACAGCGTTCTGTATGGTCCACTCACCCGTGTCCAACGCGACATCAAGAAACATGTGCAGCTGTGCATCCAGCCGTGCCCGCCTGCCAAGAAGACTTGAGGTCACATGCGCGATTTGGAAGGTCACATGTGCGGAACGTCACAGTCGATTTGGAAGTGTGAAAACCGACTTTGACGCACAACATTGAACCAACTTCGCGACATTTGTCTTGCACCATGTGGGCGCGCATCCGTCAATCAGTCCTTCAGTCAGTCCGTCAAACGCCCCGATCAGTGCGTGTTTGTGTGGGGGAGGGTGTTGGCCAACGCCTCCCTGGTGTTGGGTGAAATAAAAAAATGTTTGTGTGTCAGCTCTCGGGCAGCGTGCCGGCGGAGCCGGTTGTGACTCCTGGTAAGCTTCGGTCACAGGCGAGGGTGCCAGTCACGCAGTTTTCCGGGGATTTCTATCCGCGAAGAGCCTTATTCTTTTCAGAGGGTCATGTGTATGAGAAACGAATTATAAGTCTACATCTGGAAAAGAGTCAGGTCGATCCAATTAGCGGGAAACCGCTGAGTCTGAAGGACGTCGTTGAGGTAAAGTGTCCGCCGATAAATAAGCCATCAAGCGCGGTGGCGCTGGGCGACTTCCAGAGTGTGCTGCAACATCTGCAAACGAGATACGACTCGGTCTTGTTGGAGTTGCACCAGACGCGTCGCGAGCGAGACGAAGCGCGGCACCAGGTGACTACCTTGATGTACTATAGAGACGCTGCGACCAAGGTAGCGGCGAAACAGCTGCAAGAGATCGAGTTTCTCAAAAGCCAGCTGGAGGCACTCCGGACCGCGCCGGAGGGCGAACGGCCGCACAAACTGCAAAGGACAGCACAGGATGAGAACAGCTACCAAGACGACGTGACCAACCTGGCGAAGCGGCTGCTTATAGCGCGGAAACAGCGGTCGGTCTCGGCCAGAAGTCACGAGATGATGTCTAGCTATAAGTCCGAGGAAGCACCCTATAAAGTGGCAGCTTGTGCTTCTGCCAAGTTGGTACTTTCTTGCTGGACTCCCGATCGACTTCGCAAAATCCCTGGCGTCGTGGCTGTGGGCATGGAAAGCGGAGCACTGAGGCTACACTCCCTAAAACATGCCCAGCCCCTGGCGGAGTTGACCGGCCACGAAAAGAGCGTCACTGCCCTCGAGTCGCTCTTCTACCCCTCCAGGTGCGACTTGAGCGAGATTGCTCTCGCCATACACGGAGCCTCGAGCTCCTCCCCCGTTCCCTTCAGGAGCGCGCTCAACGTCTTCTCGGGCAGCGCCGACGAAACCGTCAGACACTGGAAAGAAGACAACATCACCACCATGGAACTCGCCGCGGATTGGGCGGTAGAGTATAAGGGCTGCGGGGAAGTGGCCAAGGACCCGGACTCCATCCCGAAATCATTCAACTTCTCCTGCCAACACGTGTACCGACCCAACATCGGGCCTGTCTCCTGTCTCAAACTGCACCCAATAGGCTCACTAATGGCCGCGGCGGGCACGGCCAACATGTGGACGCTCTTGGACCTAGTCAAGGGAACCACCGCCAGTAACTTTGTGCTCACTGGCACCGCTCCAGAGGTCGTGTGCAGCCAAGTCACGTTCCAACCAGACGGAAACCTCGCCGTGGGCGCAGCTTCCGACAAGTCCATCCCCATCTGGGACGTACGCACTGCCAACCTTGAGTCGAAGCCCGTTTGCCCACAACTCGTCAGCTCAATGTCCTTCTCCGAAATCGGATATATACTCGCCACTGGCTCGCACGCCGGAACCGTAGACATCTGGGACCTGCGAAAAATACAAGTCCTCTGCACTCTCGACCTCGGCGCGCCCGTACACAGCTGCCAATTCGACTACTCTGGCAAACACCTCGCCGTCGCCACCTCCAAGGGCCTCTCCGTCGTCAGCGCCGTCCAGAAAAAGAAATACGAAGTCGTCGCCAACTGGGAATCCCCCTCCACCGCCCTCACTGCCCAGTTCGACTCCAGGTCCGACGACTTCATTGTACAGCTCCAGGCAGACGGCGCCGTTTCCTATCGCCACGCTTTTTAACCAAGCACTCACCCTCTGCCAACCCTCCAACAAGAAGATACAACAAGAACCCAACGAACAAGAAGAATCCACATTCGCTGAACAGAATACCCCGCTGAACACAAAACCCTTAGCCATAAGATACACTAGCTTTTGTTACACAGGAACTCCAAAAGTCTTGCGCTCAGGACGCCCCACTCGCCGTCGTGAGGGCCGAGCCTCTATGGCCGGCTCGGTATTCAACGGACGCATCGCCTCCGTCTTTTCGATATTCCACGTCGTACTCAGCGTCTTCGACAACGTAAACTGACAGAGCGGGCAGATCGCAACGAACCCAGTGCCCAACATGTCGTTCCAGATCTGCTTCGCAACCACCAGACGCTTCTGCCTATTCACCTCACTCATGTCCAACGGCGGCGGAGGCGGAGGCTGGTCCTTCCGCGGCCGTCCTCGCGGCCTCTTCAGCACCGGTGGCAACGACAACTCGTCCGCCGGCGCTATCAGTGGCAACGACGTGTATGGATCCACGGGCACCGCCGCCGGTTTCGGCATAATCGGCACGTCAGGAAAATCGCCGAGCCCCAACAAGTTCTCCCGGTCGATGCTCGAGTCCGCGTCCGCCGCCCGCACCTTACGCATGGGCGGCCGCCGGTCCACCGAAGACTTACGCGAGTGCTTCTGATCATCGTGCACGCCCTGAGCAGTCAGAATCAGTTCGTTCTCGCGTCCTGTAATCTTCGTCCATTGCCACACCGTACTCTGCACCACCATGTCCGCATCCACCAAACTCGGCGCCATTTGACAATGCATCTGGACCTCGCCGTCCGAAAACATTGGCCGCGGAAGACTCGTAGACACCTTGACCCCGCGCGGATGCCGGAACTCCAGGATGCTGAACAAGCAAGCCGACGCGATGCCTCGCGAGAACACCGCTGGCAAGTCGAGCGACGCAATCACCTCGTCCTGCCAGTGGAAGCTGACCCCCTGCGAACGCACCTCCACCCGCGCACACACCGCCGACTCGCTGTGCAACATCTTCGGCTCTACATGCCCTATTTCTTCGTAGAGACTGGTCTCCGTGTACTTCGCTTTCTGCATTTGGTACAAGGTGCCGGTCTGGAAGTCAATCAGACACCCTCCGCCCTTCACCTTGTCCCCGCGCTCGTCCGTCGCCCACACACCGCAGTAGTGCCGAGTCACTGACTGGTCCGACCATGCGCCCGCAACAATATACGCCATGACGGCAGTACCTTTGTCGATGTGGTCCATATACAAAGGCGTGTCCACCGCCATCCTCACTATGCCGTTACTGTTGCGACCGCGGCCAGTGTCACTGAACTGGACAAACGCACTCTCTCCAGGTTTGCAGTTGTGTCGCCGATAAGCATTGTCCACGAACGTGCATATGTCCGTACTCGGGGTGTCATCTACCCGGTGCATTGTGCCGAGGAGAGGCGGGGGGTCTTCATTCGTAATGCGTCTCCGTTGACGTCGACCAGCGTCCGACGAATCCGACTGTTCCTTCATGGGCACGTCCGGCGTGTCCGACTCGACACCGGGAGGAGATGCCTCGAACTTAACGAACGACGAATCCGGTACAGACGGCTTCACGAGTGGCGGGATACTCGCCGGCGGCACAAGAAGCCGCGGGAGCGGCACAATCCTACCCCTCTCCACCACGTGGTTCAAGCGTACTTCGTATGCGTCAACGATGGTGCCGAAGTTATCCACAAGTTCCTTGAACCGCTTGAAGGAAAGATGAGACAACCTGTTGCTTGGCTCATTGCTGGGCCTGTACGCATCGCTGCAGACGTAAGCGCAGTAGCGTTTCACCAGATGGTGCGGTACGACTCTATTCATGTTCACGTAATTCTCCAGCAAGATAGTTGTCAAGGACCGGATCATAAACTCCGTCTCGTGGTACTGGACAGCCACTGTCTCCGTGGGCAGTAGACCATTTGATAATAACTGAAGGAATAACAAGTAACTTGCTTTACTTTAAGGTCGGCCTTACTTTAATAAAGAAACATGCAAATTCTCTAGGCAACGGCAAACTTAGAAAATGAAGTGAATCGGCCGCCGTCAATGTCCGTCCCTCGTCCAAAGCTTCCAAAAGAAGCCTCATTAATAACCCACCAGGGGTACTCAGATATTGAGGGTTAACCGCTCCGAAAACCGACCCAAACGAAGCGCAATACGTTGCAATTGGTCGGAAAGGCCAGGAAAGACCATGTTGCACTAGTCTGGTTTGCGCACCTAAAACACAGCAGATTGCGTTTCTCAAGCAAACCCTTACCTTTGTATCGTTGAAGACACCAGAGAGTAACCTTCCATACCTCACTGGTCATGTCGTAGCAGTTGGTGTCCGGCTCCGGCAACTTGCCCAGACACCGCTCCAAGAACATTCCATTTGGTGCCATAACCAATAGTGAATGAATCAATAGTGGAGGTATTCCAAACGGAGTATTCACCCAATAGGAGCGCATCAGCTCCCGAGCCTGTTTGATATTGGGTCCAAGCTCCTCGCATGATATGGCCATTGTCAAGTTGAATGTATTCAGCATCATGACATGTAATAAAACCAGTCTCATAGCTGAATCCTCCGACACCGCGCCTTCCTCCACAGCGGCTCTAAAGTCCTTGATGAGCGTCTCCGGGTCTGCTGCCGCCTCTTCTTCAAACACTTGCTTCAGTAAGGAATAGTAGCCTCTCGTTGGCCTTATTGTTGAAATGGGGACATAAGGCATCTGGCTGGGTGCAGTTGCATCATTTCCTGCATCGTCAATGCTACAGTATGTCTGTATAATGTTGTGGACGTAAGTTGGATATTCGCTCTCCAGTTGTTCTTGAATCCATGCATAATCAATAAACCTGCGACCGCCGATGGATGTCCATACGCCGGTCGGTAAGCCCGTATCTTCATTAGAAAGATTTCTGGCGCGCCTTTGACCTCTTGTAAAAACTGTCGAACGCATATCGCTCCATTATAGACCTGGGCGGTTTATTAAATAAATTGCATGGGCCGCGCACGCGTGCGAGATTAGAGCGCGCACACACGAATAAATGCAAGATTGTCTCAATGAGCTCCGAGATGCGGTTGCTAGCCGGAATGCCAGTCTAGCTGACCAATTACCACCTCGATACTCGGCAATATACGAAACTAGTACCAATGAGCGCACCGATATAGGCGTTTTCGAAGAACAGTTGGGGAAGAAGATAGACGAGAATGTAATAACACCGTTTCTATGCACTGACTGGTACTTGTGTAGGAGGGGAGCAGCTTCATGGCGGATTACCTTGCCAAAATAAATGAAATTAAAGCGGGAATAGGTCGTATACATGAGGGGGCTGAACATTTGGACCATCTGAAGAATAAATTGAAACAAACTCCTACTCCTGATGAGGAAAAAGGTGGGTGGGTCCATGTCTCTTGAAGTTCTACATTTCTGCAGCTATCAACAATGAGATTCAAAAGGTGCTAGGGGAGAATAATCGCGCCATCATGGCCACTAAGGCCGAGTTGGAGAGCTTACGGCACGAAAATGATTTATTTCATTCGAAGCAACCAAGCTCTAGCGAGACTAAGATTAGAGAAAATATCCATGCGGCTATAACTCGCAAATTCCGCGTTCTGTTGACAGAATACCAGACTATTCAAACGGCTTACAAAAAGTCGGTTCGAGACAAAATCGAGCGCCAGGTTAAGATTGCATACCCTGATGTATCTGAGTTTGAGCTAACGGAGATATTGGAGGGTGCAGATTCTACCGTAGCTCAGCAGCAAATATTTGCCAGAATCACTGGGGTAGGTAGCACCACGACCGCAGCAGATTGTCTTCTTCCGAAATGCGCCGATTCCCGCCGCTGAAGGCTCATTTGCCTGAGTGCGCATACAAATTGGAAGTGCGGGTGCAAATTGGAAGTGCGCATACAGGTGGAAGTGCGCATATCAGCGTTGCACTTGGGATCGCACTTGGGAAAGAAATCACGTGTTTCAGGCGCATGAATCGTTGAACTATGCATATCGAGACATTCAAGATAAGCATCGAGACGTTAAACGATTGGAACAAAGTAAGGAGAAAGGGTGGCGGTAAGTCCGGTTTCGATAGGTGTCGTGGAACTGCATCAGATGTTCGTGGACTTGGCTACTTTGGTGGATAGACAGGGTGAGAAATTGGATCTGATAGCTTACGCCGTTAACAACGCGGCTGACTATACGGAGAAAGCAGACAAGGATCTAATTGTTGCCCAGCAGATACAAAGCAAGCGGAAGAAGGTATGGGTCGCACATTCATTTGTGGGACATCAGGTGGTCGGTTGTAGCGTCTAAGTAGTGAGTGGTGGCGTCAATGAGTAGTCGCATATTGGCCGGGCCGTTGAGTTTGAGTCGCTCATTGAGTTTGAGTCGCTCAATGAATGAGTGGTGTATATGGTTCATGTTCAGTGTTGTGGGAACCCCCCTGTGTTGTTGATCATCATAGTTGTTGTTGTTGTAGTGGGGATGCTACATCTCTTGTTGTTTGATCATAGTAGTGATAATTGTGGTTCTTCCTATTATTGTGTACGTAGCTAAGTAGGTTATGTTTTTGAATTTTATAAAATGATGAGTGAAGACTCAGATTCGCCTCTAATAGATAACAGTTTATCTTACATACCGGAGGGGAATGACAACGAGCGTTTGCCGTGGGAGTTTAGTGACGAGGACGAGGAAAGGACGAAGAGGAGTTCGCCAAAGGACACAGACTCCACTTTGACGCCGGTGACGACGGCGACGAACAGTGACTTTAGAAATAGCGACTTGCGAGATGACTTCAGACCAGTCAGCGGATCAATTGAGTACTCGCGGCGGGTCGCCGAAGACAGTTTGGAATTCCGGCGAGAAAGCGCGTTCCGAATAACTCCGGGACCGGGCCGGGCCTCCGTGGACCCCATTCGACTCACAGACGTCGCCGCGAGGTCTCCTGACCTGATGCTTAGAGCCAATGAATTTCGTTTAAGGTCTCCAGATCGCATCCGGGCACTCGCCACCGAACACTTCCGGACAGGCACGACTGACTACGCCCGAGTGGGGAGCACTCTGGGCGAATTCGGCCACCAGGAGCACGTTCGGGAGCAGGCCCGAGAACCGGCTCGGGACCACGCAAGTCAGTTCACGAACGCAAGTCCACACACCAGCGCAAGTCAGCACGGGAACGCAGCAGGTCCCTGTGCAAATGTAGGTGCAAACGGAAATGCGAATGTAGGTACGATCGCCGGTGCAAACGCAGGTACGATCGCAGGTCCTCAGATCAAAGGTGGGAGGGAGCACATGCGGTCGCCTGAAACGCCGAACAAAGGTAGGACAGAGAACGCGGTCCGGTACTCACCCGACTTTGCCCGGTCGCCCGACTTTGCCCGGTCGCCCGACTTTGCCCGGTCGCCTGACTTCGCCCGGTCACCCGACGCGCGGCGAGTCCCGCCAGAACGGAGCCAGCGGTCTCCGACGGACTTGGCTTCCCGGAAACATGCGTTGCGAACGACGTCACCAGGTTGCGGCTTAGGACCTCTGGATTCTTTGACCCCTGGAGACCTGAACCACCGACGGAAGCCGTCCACGTCGACGTTGAGCAGCATTGCTGGGACGCAAGAGTTCGCTTTGCCTCCTTCATGGCAGGAGCTAGATCCCTTGGCGGAAAGCGGACTTAATTCCATTGCGGCGCGACTAGCCGCAGACTCCTGGGCCTCACAGTGCAGTGCTCTCCAGGACGTCCGCAGGCTCGTGCTCTTCTCCGCCGAGGACCTGGACATGACCGTTCGGAAGGGCGTCACTCTCGCTAGCTACGTGGTTTCGAGAATCAACGAATTCGTCGACTCGCCGCGCTCACTCGTCTCCAAAAACGCGCTCGTGGCCCTCCACGACATATTCCTCTTCAGCCCCGACCGCGTCCAAGGCACTCTCGTCTGTGAATCTGTCCACGGCACTCTCCGACGCGCAACCTGCAGCTCCTTCATCGCAGAAGAAGCTCTACGATGCCTCAAACAGATCGTTATTTCCGGAGATACCCTCTGTATCTTCTATGCTCTGACTATGACATTGACCAAACAAGCGTAAAACACACTTTGCACACACTTTGACCGCACACAACTACACGCTTTCACGTAAGTTTTCACATAGACGTACCAATTGCACTTTGAGAGGGGTATGCATCTTGGCGGCGGGACTCTTCTTGTTGAGGCTCAAGTCGACTGGTCTTAATGCCGTGATTCAGCACAAGGATTTCACCCACTCGTTTCTGAAGCCCATTCTCAGAGCTGCTAACGACGCCAACCCCGATTGCCGTTATGCGGCTGCCCAGTGTTCCATCATCTTGCTCAAGTAAGGTCTCCCTCCATACTCACCGGCCGACTCCGTTAAGGATGTGGGCGTTACCCATGTTTAGTGGTTGCTTGTGTGTCGGTTAGATCAAAGGTCGGTGTTTCAGTTTGGTGCCGGATTTAATATACAGATTTAAGGGTCCGCTGATGGGTGAAGTGGACATTCCTCAGACGGTGGCCCGTTGCAAACGTTTGGTGCGTCCGTTGGCAGAGGTCTATGGCATAGACAAAATAAAGGAGGGGTATTCTAGTTGTCCTGATGAGGCGACGATAAACATTTCCTTTGACCGACTACAGACCATAATGCACAACGTGGACGAGATTGCGAACCAACCACTGCACGGCTCAGAGGGGGCTGCCGGTGGCAGTAGCAGCGCCCCTCGTGCAAACACGGCCGGTTCTCGCACACGCTACTCACCCTTTGTTCGGAGCGCGGTCTCGAGGAGGTTCGATGACGGCAGCGGCGACCGTCCGGGTCTCAGCGGCGAGCGGCTGAGTGGGGAGCGGTTGGCTGGGGAGCGGCTGAGCGGGGAGCGCTCGAGTGCCGACCGGACTTTGGCTGAACGGACTTTGGATGGCCGAACTTTGGATGCTCGGCGGTCTAACGAGCCGCTGGAGAACCGGCGGTCTAATGAACCGCTAGTTCGCGATGTTTCGGCGACCGACGCGGACGAGAACCTGCCGGATGCCTCGGACGCCGACCGGTTCAGAGAGGCTCGCCGAGAAAGCGTGCTGCGTCGACCCGCCGACAAGGTCGAGCGTCTGTCCTTCCGGGGCGACCAAACCAACTCCGTCAAGCGACAGACTACTACCGCCGAAGTTTTGGCCAAGAGGAAGCTGGACCTCCTTGTCGACGAGTCGCGGTTGCCAGCGTACGCCACGCGAGGCAACCAACGGTACTTGTCTGCAATTGACCGGCCCTCTTTAGGTACTGTGGGCAACGTAAATCTGCAGCGGCTTTCGCGAAAGTAACCGGTCCTCCACTCACACTACCTCTAGACCCACTCGCACTACTCTACCTCTGGATCCTCTGAGCTACTCCTTCCGGACATCCCAGTCCTTCCGGTTCCCAGACCCCAGTCCTTCCGGGCCACTGTGCTGTTTCCCTGCTGTATACCCCTGTCGTGGGGGGTTCCACGCTGTGTTCCACAAAACCGAACCCTCTTGACTTCGCCCTGCCCCGAACCTCCTATTGCAGCCTGTAGGAAACATGTCGTGTTTAGGTGGTAAGTTTTTCTTATAAAGGAAGCTCGAGTGGTTTTTGAGAAGCCCAGCGGTAATAACCGATGTAGGCCATACCTAGCAAGTTTAGTGGCTCGGTAACGAGCTTCACGCCGCGTCCTGGAATGCTGGTCTCGAACAGCCTGGAGAAAAATGCGACAGTATTGGCGTGAGCGCCGTGTCGTAAACAGGGGAGCGCGCCGCACCGCGTGGCGTCGCAAGCACACGTGTGTGCAAGCACTGTGCAAGGACTTGGTGAACATACCTGTGTGGTCACACGTGTCTGGTTACGGGTGTGGTCACGGGTGTGTGCTTACCAGAAGGCGAAGGACGCAGCGCGGGCGGCCGTCCAGTAGAGCACGGCGGTGCCGACGGCGCGGGCGACGTGTGTCTTGTCGCTCCTGAGCATCATGGATAGTTGGGGTATCAGTGCGAGGCCGAGGAGGCAGTCTGAGAAGCTGCCCATGGCACTGAGTGTTTGGCCGAGTTGCTTGTGTTGTCTGAAGCACTCGACTGAGACGGCCACTGCCAAGGTGCCGACGTACAGCACCAGCCAATGTACCCGAACCACTGGTTCCGATGGTGGCTGCGTCTGTTTGTTTGGCGAAAGCTGCTTCAACGGGGATAGGTCCGCCACAACCATCTCGGAAATCGCAGAAGGCAAAACCCGCTTGCCGAACGAATCCACTTGCGCCTGATACGTAGAACAGTAATGGTAGAAAGCCACGCGGATCAACAACCCCAGACATAACGCCGATAACAACGACGCACCTGCATATGCCATAGTACTCACAGAAACTGGTAATACCAACGCGAACAAAAACGAGCCCAAATGACCTGCAACACATATTGTCCACCCAGTCTTCCACGCTTCAGACTAGCCGCAGCTTCAGATATACCCTTATTGATATGTATACAGCTAGGCATATATATAGTTGTAGTTAGCCATTGATGGAAACGTAGTTGTATGTAGACTTATTTAACAGTACACACACCATGGATCGGAGTGTTATTGCTTTTGTTTAGCCACGGTCCTGACACGTGGAGGACTTGGGGGGCGGCGTCGGTCCCCCATGGGTCGTGGGCAGGTCTGCCGCAGTGTGTATGGACTGCAGTATGGTCGTGCTTACCTATAGCGAAGGCGAGGAGAGTCTGGTAGCTTACCCCCGCGGCAGATCTCTTGACGCGGAGTGTTTTGAGCAGGGCAGCGGCGGCGAGACCCTCGGCTACTGCGTAGACGGCGAGGAAGGGGAGGTTTAACATGGACAAAAAATATTACGAGGTGCAGCACTCTCAATGATATCAGCGACGACTCCGAACGTAACTCCTGGCAGACTCGCGGCGGGAAAGCAACTTGACGGCGGCAGAGTATACCACCGGGGAGGGGAGCGCTACCTGCGTGGGGACCCTTCGGACCATTCCGGTGGCGCTGACAAGGTCGCTTGTTGCGATGGTGCCTGTGAGTGTCTTCACGCCACACACACTCGCCCCCACATTTTCGACAGGCGTAACGTCTTCGAACGCCTGACTGACGTGCGCTTTTACACAGGCACCAGCCGGTACCGATTCGATGAACTGGGGAACGGCCGCGGCAAAGCAGGCCGCGAGGACCTCAACGTCAAGACGGGATGGGCGCCGTGTCCGCAGCGCCCGACGGAAGTGTACTCTTCGGCACTGCGCGTCATGCGCCAGCCTGTGGTGGAACCTGGCACACTGGGCGTTCAGAAATTCGGCACACAGGCTATTCCACCTAAACTTATTTGGGTATACAGAAATGGGGACGCCTGCCACATGGGCACGTCCTTTTTCGTCAAAGCCTGCTACCGAAACCTCAACCAACTCTTCAGGGGACTCACCGGACCAATCCAACCCATTGCTGGACCCGTTCGCAGATTATATGACCAAAACCTCCAATTAGTCACCCACATGGCCGAACTGCTCGACGGAGGCAAGTACCTCGCCACTTCAGGAGAACCGCCCGCCCCCCTGGAACGCCTCAGAATCTTCCTGAGCCCATATATCGAAACCGAACCGGCAGCTTAAGTCACACTCACCGTACGTCCCACGAGTGCACGGGTTGCCAAATGTGTGGCTCCTAGTGGGTGGCGATTATGGATCTGGACTTGGGTGGTATCCGGGGGCGGTATTCGGGTGGGTGGTGTCCAAAAATTCAGATGCTTGCCAGGTGGGCAACATGCGGTTTGTTCTTCACGTTCGGGCTTTCGGTCTCTGCGTGGATTGCTGGGGTGCCTGGGCTGAAGGAAGCGTTTGATCTGGACGATGCGCAGTTGGGCATGCTGTTGCTGTGCTACGGAATGACGTGCATCATCATGGCGTACCCGAACAGCCAGTTGGTCGGTCGTCTCGGACCGAAGACGGTGACCTACATGGCAGTACCCGCGTCGTCGCTCTTGTTGTCGGCACTGCCGTGGTGGCGGAACACGGGTCGAGCACCCCACTGGGTCGTGGTCGTGGGCGGGATGCTGGGTTCCGGCTACTACACTGCATTTACCGTGAAGGCGACGAGGCTGGAGCAGCTTTTGGGGAAGAGCGTGATGTCCTCGTTCCACGCCTGCTTCTCGCTGGGAGCTCTGGCGGGGAGCAGCTTCTTCTCTGCTTTGTTGCGTTGCGGTCTCTCGTGGTCCCAGGTGTACCCGCTGCAGGTGCTGACGGCGGCTGGGCTCACCTTGGGGCTCGTGAGCTTGTTGCCGCCCGACGAGGCGGAGAATTTGCGCGGCGCACACGCGTGCGAAGAGGCGGAGGGGTGTTTCGGGGACGGAAATTTGCCGGAAATTGACTCGCCGATTGCGGCGGCGTGCGCGGCCATGCTAACACCAATGCGGTCATCGCCGCAATTCGTGCCGGACGCGTCTCCGACCTCCGCGGGAGAGCGGCGGCTCGACTGGCGCGTGCTGCAGCTGGCGACGGTATCCGCGTTGGCTTTATTCACGGAGGCAAGCGTGGGCGACTGGGGCGCTTTATTCTTCATGCGGTACTGCGACGCGCGGATGGACCAGGGGCCGTTGTTATACGCGGCATTCGCGTTCGCGATGATCCCGATGCGCCTTTTCGGAGACGGGCTAGTTGACCGCTACACCCGCGAAACCGTGTTCCTCTGCGGCGGCTTAATTTCCTTCGCCGGCTTCGCCTCCCTCGTCGCCTTCCCCACCTTCTGGGGCGCCTTCTGCAGCGCCGCACTCGTCGGCATGGGCCTTGCCAACAACGTGCCCATCATCCAGACCTGCGCCGCGCGAAGCAAACTCATGTCCATTGCCGAAGTCACCGCCACACTTAGCGCACTCAACAGTGCTGCGCTCCTCGGAGGACCCAGCATCATCGGGCCCGTCTCTAGACGCTACGGCCTACGTGTCGCCTACCTCCTTCCCGTACTGGCCACCACAGTACTCGCCTCCTCCACCAACCTGCTGGACGTCAACCGAAAGAAAACCAGAATGTTCGGCGACCGAGTCCACGTCTCCTGAACCCGAAATGTTGCCCGGCCACGCTGTCGGATCAGATTGTCGAGAACAGACTGTCGGGACTCTTTCAACGGAGGTTGTCCGGGACCGAGCTTGCACCGGACCGAGCTTACAATCGCATGGAAACTGGGATACTTGTATAGCACCATAGCCAACAGGGCTGTGACCTAGGAACCCTGCCGGCTAAAAGGGCCGTGAGATCGAGTCTAGTGCTGGTCTACTTTTTCGAGCCAACAAGTTCGCCCGCTACCAACGCGCTAGTGCTGACAGAGAAACTGGGCACATCCACGTTTTTAGCTGAGCACGCACACTACTTGCGCTTTTGGCCGAGCGCACACACGACATTGACCACCTGCGCGCGCGCTTGCACTTTTAACTGAGCACACACACGATATTGACTACTTGCATAACTGCATCAACAATCTAGGCGCAAGCATGCTCGTCACTTATTCGCTGAAAGGCTTGCTCTGAGCTCTGCTGCGAGTTCAACCACATCAGGTAGTGTGTTGGGGTAAACGGCCCGAGCGTATGGTTGGTGTTCGATGAAGGTCCAGGCCAGGATGAATTCTGTCAGGTCTTGTTGGATATTGTTCTCGAGGCCACAGACCCAGGGAACGATGTGGCTAAGGGGGATTTGGGTGGTGGAAAAATTAAGATCGACGTCGATAGCATAAGCAAAATCTGCTTCGGGTGAGTTGGACTTGATTTTGATGTTGCAAGCAGCGTCTGCCAGGTAGTTGTCGAAGTTTGTGTCCGGTAGTAGGTTGTGCAAATGTATTTTTGTACTCCAAGTATGTGCTTTATAAGTGGGCATTTTGCTTGTCATCAACGAGGAGTAAACCAGCCCCCAATATCCCTCATTGGTTTGCAAACATTCGTCGCACGTAGTCTTGTTACTAGGGAATCTCTCATGGCAATATCGATAAATATTATCATGCAGCTTCCTTAGATTTCTGCTGCTGCCAACAGTTTCGGACTGCTGCGTTACTGAGTAATCCTTCTCATCCTCTGGCCGAGTTTCCTCTACGTGAGTTACAGCGAAGCTGCCTTTGGCTAAATGTATTCGCCGATATTTTGCTGACGAACAAACGATAGAATCAGCAGTGACCTCTTCCACTGTTTGTAATATGGCCCTGTCATAATTAGAATCCTTTTCCTTGAGAAGATCGCTACCAAAACAACCCCAAGAAGGGTCAGCTCTAATGACTGCAGCAGAATTATTTAATTGGTGAACGCGTTCCGAGTTACCTTGGGGAATAGACACAATGTAGGTACCCTGCGGGAGATGTTCAATAATGCATTGTTCCAGTTTATCTTTTACATCTGCTCGATCTATGCAGGATCCCAATACCCTAAGTAGAAACGCAATGTTGGCTAATGAAGGACAGCTCCGATCTAGCCATCGTTTAAAAGGAATCTCGGAATGCTGTAAAGACTTCCAAACGATATCCCGACGAATTAGAGGTACCCTTTGAGTCCGAAGTCGAGCGCTGGTTGCTGGAGTCCGTCTGGTGGTTCGACCGGTAGTGGGTGGCTGCAGCATTAAAAAATGATACACACCAAACTATTACTGCGTACCCATCCAGGTCCTGCGCACACGCTCGCAGTTGGATCTCTACGTCTTGGGTAAGCTAGCTAGCTAGCTAGCACGTGTAATGTTGTGTACTAAAAAACAATTGGATGCATCCAACTGCAGCTCGCTGGGTGATATAACTGCGACCGGTCAGTACCAGTCAGGAAGGTCAGAGCACACTGTCGACATTGTCGAAAAGTTTGGAGATATAAGAGTGCTGGAGCTTAACCATGATGACTCCGACTGTGGCATCCTTGGGGCTGTGGAACCAGCGCCCTAGACGCGGCTCGGCGGCGGAGACGCCGACCAAGTAAGCGCCGGATCGGGAGACGCGGAGGGCGTTCACAACGCCCGGTGCCGGCAGTGGGTCCAGGATGGGTTCTAGAATGCCTCCCTTCTCCGCCATGGCCACCTTCCAGACGGAAATGGAACCGGTGTTGGATCCAGTGAAGGCGACGTCAGAGTTCGGACACACGGCAACGGCCGTGCACCACGGCTTCGGGCCGCCTTTATTGGCCACATGGGACAACGATTTGCGGAGGACGGCTTTCTTGCGCGCTATGGACCAGAGACAGACGGTGCCGTCAGAGCTGCCGGTCAGAAACCCGTGTTTGCTGAGGAAGGCGCATGTGTCGACGTTGTCGGGCTCTTCATATATGGCATGCTTGCTCTTGAGTGTATTCCAGTATCGACTGGTCCTGTCCTCACTGCCGCTGAGTACAAACGTCTTGTTCAGGCAGTCGATACAGGTCGCGCTTTCAGTGTGTCCGTAATTAGTCTTCATGCACGTCTTGTGGACCAGCGACCATTCGCGCATCGTTTTGTCGGCGGACACCGAGTACACCATATCGCCCGCGCTGCACAAGCCCGTCACAGGTTCCGTGTGGCCAGTCATGTCCTTTATCAAAGCGCCACTCGCCAGGTCCCAGAGTTTAATCACGCAGTCCTTGCCCGCAGTCGCCAATAATTTTCCACCCATCGCCAACGTCATCGCAAGCACCGCACCCTTGTGGCCGTCACTCTTGTGGCCGTCACTCTTGTGGCTGTCACCTTTTTGGCCGTCGCGGTTGTGGCCCAAAAAGCCGAGTCGCCGACCGGACTCTACGTCCCAGCGCGCAATCCGTCCGTCCTTGCCCCCTGTAAAGACAGTCCTGTCGTCATAGCTAATTTCGACGCAAGTCGGCATGTGTTTTCTGCACGCCCAGATCGTCGACGCACCCAGGACCAGCTCCGACGCGAGGGGCCTTGTCCGCGTCTCTTTCTCGCGGTCCACTCCAAGTGCACTTGCCACTGTCTCCAACTCGTCACCCTCGTACTTTATCCCAATCTTCTCCATGTACTCCTGAGCCATCAACAGTCGCTTCTCCTCCGCACTCAACACTGGCGCCTCCTCCACCCCCTCCGGCCCGTGGTCCGAACTGAGGTCGTCGCTGTCAATGCTCTCCTCCAGCCGCGGCTTCTTCGCACGCGCCATTTCCCGCCCAAAAAAATCAGCCAACCCCGAACAACCGATGCGCGCGTCCACTGTCCCATGCGCCCCCTCCCCTGTACACCGAAGCCTGCCTCATCTACATAATGGAGAACCTAGCCCATCCCCAAGCCCGCAACCGTGGATAAGTGTGTGACCGACAATGAGGACCGACAATGAGTATAAGGCCGGCCCCCAGACGTGTGAATTTAAATTGGAAATGCGAGCCCTCAAGGCGCGAATCAGCTCGGGCATGGTTGGCATGTTGGCATTGCTGATGCCGGGGGGTGGGTGGAGATATCCGGAATGTGGCGCGGGAGTGCGGGTGGGTCGACGAGCGGGATTGATTTGGAGGCACACCATGGCACGGCGGAGTCTGATCGACGGATGGGAGTCGAAAGAGGAGATGCTAAACTGTGTGAGGTGGTTCATTGGTTCTATATATCCCGAGCCGGGTGTCGGCCGTCGCACGATCTGGTACAACGACCGCGGCCTGCCTGTATACATGGCGCAGTCTGTGGAGGATTACGAACAATGGTGCGCCGTAAAAAACAACGAAATCCTCAGTTGGCTATTGCCACAGGAGCGGGCCGAGTGGATGTCGCCTTTGGACTTGTCGGCCAGGGTGGACATGCCGGCGCAGACAGACATCCTCCGGCATATGTTCGATCTGTACACAGAGGACTTCGGCCAACTATCCGTTGAGGCCACCGCGTCACCTGAACCCTTTACGCCAAAAAAAGGCAACTGCCGGTCCATCCCTGGCTTGATTCTCTGGGCCGGGTTCCGTTACGACGCCCCATACATGTGCCTTCGTGACAGGTGGGAGAGGCTCGCCGTGCTCTCGCGTTGGTACCCCGAGGAGGCCTGCGAGGCAGTTCTCAAGGACTTGGAACAACTTACAGACCTACCTGCTCGTCTAATGCCCAGCCTGTTTGTTCCCACGGCGCTGACAGCAGCCCCCCGCGAGCCGCCGGTGGCGGTCTCGAAGCAGCAGCTCAATGACACGGCGAGCCTCTGGTGGTTCGATCCACAAAACGAGGACTCGCCACTTGACATAAATCAGAACCGCCGACGCCGCCGATTGAATCCGCCCACACCCAGAATCGTCGAAGAAATAGCCGCAGACGTCCGCAACTTTGTGAAGGCTCTCCAGAAGCAGCTTCGCCAGACTGACGCAGACAAAAGTCAGGCGACCCCTCGCCCGCCTGGTGGTCAGGTAGCCTGTGCGGATGAGATTCGTTACTGGATGAAGAAGGTGGCAATTCGACGCAAGGCAATGCTCAAGGAGCGTTACAAGGTGGCATACACAGGGTGCAAAGAATATGTGGAGGCGGCCTATTTTTCGGACGAATCATCGGGCACCGTGAGGTTTCCGGTAGCTTGTCCGGGCTGGATGCGGCCGCTGAGCCGCTTGCGGAATTATGAGTTACGGCAGCGGGCTTGTTTTGAGGAGGAGCTGGTGCTCGCGCTCATTCACGGATGCATCCGGCTCGAGGCGGTGGAGTCGGGGCACCACTGCTCGTCGCTCGTCGCGGAGCTGGACGACGCCGTTCACGAAGAGGACTGCCCGGAGTTCACCGTCTCCACCGGCCAGCTCGCTTGTCTCTACGAATGGCACCTGGACGACGTCATCGAGCGGGTCGCAACTGACCAAGCCCGGGACTACGCCTGCCGCGTGGGAGGCGCCATCGCTACTCTACTCTGGGACCTAACCGGCGGAGATCCAGCAGACGGCGAAGACCTAGCTGCCGAAAACCTGACCAGCGCAGAAGCGGACGGCCTGCTACCAAGTAAACGACGGAAACGGGAATAGGCAATGTTGGCCCTCTTCCGCAAGGATGCCCCAGTTGGCCCCTGTTCCACAAAGATGCCCCAGTTGGCCCCTGTTCCGCAAAGATGCCCCAGTTGGCCCCTGCTCCGCAAAGATGCCCCTGTTGCGCAACAGAGTGTCGAATTTTTCTTGATGGTGCTGAATTTTTCTTGATGGTGCGATATCTCGTCTGCCAGTCGTTATTTTTTGACATACCGCACCGATGACCCGCCATGGGGGGCCCTGTTCTCTTCACCGCACACCGGTCACTTACCACTCCGACCCGCCCGGGACAACCGTGGGCCTCTTTTCTGCCGTCGCTTGATACTTCAACCAACCACAGATCAGTGGTGTGGCACCGTGGGCCAGTCACATGCCCCCTCGTAGGCCGACTGCTAATCGTGGGCCAGTCACGTGCTCTCTGGTAGTCCGGCGGCTAACCGTCGACCAATCACATGGCCCCTCCTAGTTCGGCTGCTAACCGCAGTCCGGGGTACTCCTGCTGTCCATCGTCTGCTGGCGCTTCATTCTTCCGTCCATCACCGGCCAGCCTCCGGTCATCTACGCGTTCTTACAGCAATCGTGGTCCAGGTCACTTCATCTGTACACCAAACCGGCGACGCCTAAAAACCTCGCCAACCTTATGCGTTGCTTCGCATGTTGAACAAGGCTGTTTTTTTACAGTTCTCGTCGCTCTCTACTCACCGTCTTGGGACATCGATCCCTGACCATGCTTTAACGGCCCGTGGAAGATATCTGGAAGACACAGCCGCTTTCTCGAGCGAAATCTCCAAGCCGGCGGAGTAATACCGGGGAGACTTAACCGGCGCAGAAACGGACGGCCTGCTACCTAACAAACGGCGGGAGTGAGAATAGGAACTCTTGACTCCAGTTACGCATCGGGGGTCGCGTGCAACGAGAACCGTGTGTCACGAGAACCGTACGCAACAGAACCGTGGCCCGCGATTTTTGGCGCATTTCAGCACAGATGGCATGCTGGACACACACGCTCCGACCCACACGATGGGCCCACGACCACCATAGCCGACGACGTAACGCGGCTAACCAACGAACGGACACCGAGCTTGCCACACTGTCGCTGGCCGCTCTTCCCATCTTTGCTGCGACACCCGCTGACGCTTCTTGCTTCGTATGTTGAGCAACACCACTTACTTGCCTTCTCGTAGGTCTCTTCATCTTGAAAACCCTCGACTTCGCTCGCACCCTCGGCTTCCCAGAGGACTCTCGACCAATAAGTCGGGCGATTCATCAAAAAGTTATAAGACCGACGATTAACACGGTTGTACGACGGACCAGTCGGCAACCGTAAACCAGTGCAGCGAGTGGAGTAGGCGGTACACACCGACACGGCTTACATCATATGGATGGGCAGGGTACTTTTCCAGAATCTAGGGTTCGACCGTGTTCCGACCGGTTCTAGCGCACTCGTGTGCGTCAATAAAAATTGAGGGGGAAAAATGCGAGCGTCGAAGCCGAGGAGAGTCAGTGTGGGCATGTTGGCGTTGGTGCCGCCGGGGAGTCAGTGGCCGACGGGGGGAAATGCGGCGGGTGTACAGTTGAGTCGACACACGGAGTTTCTTTGGATGCACGCCGCGGGGCGCCGGAGCCGGACCTGCACCACGCTAGGGGGGCGAGAGATTCTGGCGAATGCGCGGTACAATGCGGCTCTGACGTTCCGTTCGTCGGATATTTCACGTCACGTTTTCTCGTTTGCGGGACCCGACCATCAGGGGCCGATGTATACACGTCGGTCGATGGAAGAGTACGAACAATGGCGTGTTCTGGCGGATAGTATTGCCCTGAATTGGCTCTTTGTACCGGATCTGACCGAGCGATTGATGGCCACGACGGGACGCCGACCTGAAACAAGTCCGCGACCCGCGGCAGGCGAGACGGACCTTGACACGGCGGCGTACCTCGACACGGAGGCGGACCTTGACGCGGAGGCGAACCTTGACGCGGAGGCGAACCTTGACGCGGAGGCGAACCTTGACGCGGATGCGGACCTTGACACGGATACGGACGTTGACACGGATACGGACGTGGACACGGACCTTGTCCAGCACTTGTTCGAAGTGTCGGAAGAGGCTTTCGCGCAAGACTCAGTCGAGGCAACCGCACCGACTGACCTTTTTGCGCTGCCGTCTAACAGGGGCAACCGCTTGAGTCGGTGCATCCCTGGTTTGGTTCTCTGGGCGGACTTCCGCCGTAACTTCAAGGATATGCCACTTCGCGACCGGTGGGGGCAGCTGGCCCTGCTCTCGCGCTGGTACCCCGAACAGGCCTGCCGGGCCGTGCTCAAGGACCTGGAAGAAGTCATTGACCTGCCCGCCCGTCTGGCGCCTGTCCTACTCGCCCCCGCGGTGCTGACTGGCCCACAGCTGGCTGTTTGTGCGCGGCAGCTGAAAGACACGGCGGGTCTCTGGTGGTTTAACCGCCAAAACGAGAACTCCACTCAAAAGCACCCACTCCCCTGTTCAGACCCCATCGTCGATAAAATTGCCGCAGATGTACAGAACTTTCTGACGTCCCTCACGAAACTGCTTCGTGGAAAGCACCAAACCCACGTGAAGCCTGGCCCGTCTGGTGGCCAGCTGGCTTATGCAGACGAGATTCGTTACTGGATGAAGAAAGTGGCAATGCGACGCAAGGCAACGCTCAAGGCGCGTTACAAGGCGGCATACAGAGAGTGTAGAGAACAGCTGGAGGCAGCGTATTTTTCGGAGGCCTCGGGGGGCCCGGTGGAGTTGCCCGTGGGTTGCCAGAACCGCGTGCGGGCGCCAAGCGACTTCCGGAATTACGAGCTGCGGCAGTGGGCGTTTTTTGAGGAAGAGTTGGTGCTCGCTCTGATTCACGGATGCATCCGGCTCGAGGCGTTGGAGTCGTGGCACAACTGCCATCTGGTTGTCAGGGCGCTGGACTTCGCCATGTCGCGCGCCCCCCGGTTCAAATTCTCTGTCTCCACCGGCCAGTTCGCCTGTCTCTACGAGTGGCGGCTGGACGACGTGATCGAGTGGGTCGCGACTGAGCAAGCACAAGACTACGCCTGCCGTGTTGGATGTGCAATCGCCAACACGCTCTTGGACCTGATGGCCAAAGACCTGGCCAGTGTAGAAACGGGCGGCCCGACGCCCGCCAAACGCCGGAAACGGGACCAGTAATCCCCACTGCGCAACCAGAACCGTGCGCAATAGAACATTGCGCAGCAGGGTGGTGATTTTTGGTATTGATTTTTGGTATTTGAATGTGTGCAGATATTTGTGCCTTGTTCGGAACCGCTTGCACACACTTGCACACACGGCAAGGAACCCGGCTGTGGTGAGGGGGCGGTTAGTGCAGGAACGTGGCGGACTTGATTGTGGGTTCTCTTTTCTTGCATGATGCCGGTGAGTTGGGGAAGTGGGTGTTAGTTGAACATTTGTAGGTTGACCATTCGGTATAATCTATGACCAATTTGGGTTCGCCGTTCCTCTTCTCTAGCATCAGAGTTGGTGATTCGTTCACTGGTCGGGTGCGTAGCGGAAGTGGTCTACCCGTTGCCCGAAGCTCAGTCGCGAGGATGGCGGGAACCGGGGATGCTTGGCCTCGAGACGTCGGAAGAATGAGGAGTCTTGAAGGAAGATGGTGACGGGCAATACTGGAAGAGGCAACACTCGCCCCACCCCGCACCTCAATGGATAAAGAAAGCCGTCGCGTTGCTTTTGATGAGAGCACCCTGCCGGTGCCCATTGGGCCGTCTAAAGATGCTGTCGAAGGTCGATTGTCGACCGTCGAGAAAAATCTGTCCTTGAACGTTGTAGCCGAGCAGTCGTGGGGGATATTATCCGCTTGTCGACAATCAGTGAATGCAGGCCGGTTCGGTTCCCTTCGCTTAATGGGGGGAAGTTTGGGTCGCGTGGGGTTGGGTCGCGTGGGGTTGATCATGAAAGAGTCTGCTTACCAACAGGTCCAGCGACCAACAAGCATGGCGACCAGTACATTGCCCGATTTTAATCCGGTTAAAAAAGAGCAATGCGAGCGCTGAAACCAAGGAAGGGTAACATGGCCATTGCGGACATGTTGGCGTTGCTGCCAACAAGCAGTCACTGGTGGTTGGCTGAGGAAAATGTGGCGGGCGTCCAATTAAGTCGGCACGCGGAGTCCATTTGGATGCACACTGTGGGACGGCGGAGCCCCTCCTACACTTCGATGACGGGACTGAAGATTCTGGCGTGTGCTCGACGCCATGCGAATTGGATGTTCAGTTCCCCAGGTATGATGCAAAGGGCATTATGGTTTGCGGGTCGCGACCCGATGTATACACGTCGGTCAATGGAAGAGTATGAACTGTGGCGCGCAGTAGAGAACAGTCGGGCTATGAACTGGGTCTTTCAATCCAGGTTGCCGGCGGGCAAGGGGGCTCAGACGGGTTTTCTGCTTACGGCGGGTCCCCTACCCACGGCAGCCGGCTCGGACTGGTCACCGGAGTCCGGCATGGAGGGGGAGGCGGCCGTTGAAAGTGAGGCGGACGATGATTCCGAGATTGGCCGGCTCTTATTCGAATTGTCGGAAGAGGGCTTCACGCAGCTATCCGCCGAGGCGTCCGCCCCGCCCGGATTGTTCGCTCTGCCCCCCAACAAGGGCAGCCGCTTGAGTCGGTGCCTCCCTGGTTTGATTCTCTGGGCAGACTTCCGCCGCAACTGCAAGAACATGCCGCGACGAACCCAGTGGGAGCGGCTGGCCCTGCTCTCTCGCTGGTACCCCGAGCAGGCCTGCCAGGCGGTGCTCAAAGACCTGGAAGAAGTAATTGACCTGCCCGCCCGTCTGGCGCCTGTCCTGCTCGCTCACACCGTACTCACTGACCCGGGTGGCCCGCAGCTGGCTGTTTCTCCGGAGCACCTCAAAAAAACGGCCAACCTCTGGTGGTTTGACCGACAAAACGAGGGCTCCGTACTCAACCTCAAGCACCCACTCCGTGGTTCGAGTCCAGAGACAGACCCCATCGTCGATAAAATTGCCGCAGATGTACTGAGCTTTCTGTCGTCCCTCACGAATCTGCTTCGTAAAAAGCACCAAAGCCAAGCCACCCATGGCCCGTCTGGTGGCCAGGTAGTGTCTGGCTCTTGGCTAGCTTGTGCGGATGAGATTCGTTACTGGATGAAGAAGGTGGCAATGCGACGCAAGGCAATGCTCAAGGCACGTTACAAGGCGGCCTACAGAGAGTGCAGGGAGCAGCTGGAGGCAGCGTACTTCTCGGAGACCTCGGTGACCGCGGTAGAGTTGCCCGTGGGTTGCCGGAACCGCGTGCGCGCGCCGAGCGACTTCCAGAATTACGAGCTGCGCCAGTGGGCGTTCTTTGAGGAGGAGTTGGTGCTCGCGCTGATTCACGGATGCATCCGGCTTGAGGCGATGGAGTCGTGGTACAACTGCCGCCTGGTCGCCAAGGCGCTGGACTTCTCTATGTCGCGCGTCCACCGGGCCTTTAAGTTCTCCGTTTCCACAGGCCAGTTCGCCTGTCTCTATGAGTGGCAACTGGACGACGCGATTGAGTGGGTCGCAACTGAGCAAGCTCAGGACTACGCCTGTCGTGTAGGAGGTGCAATCGCGACCACTCTCTGGGATCTAGCGGGGGAAGACGTTGGCACCGGGGGAGACCTAGCCGTGGCAGAGCTAGCCGGTGGGGACCTGGACGGCGGAGACTTAGTTGGGGGAGGCCTGGTGACCGTAGAATCGGACGGCCCGACAGCCGCGAAACGCCGGAAACGGGACTATTAACCATGGTTGGGCGAGCAAAGCAATAGAAGAGCGCGCAATGAGAAGCGCGATTTTTGGTCGACGCATGTGCAGACATTGGTGCCTTGTCCGGAACTATACACACGCTGGGCACACATGGCACGAGGTGAAGAATCTGTTGGTTGGCGCAGGTGCATGGCGGACCCGATTTTTAAATGGGGTCTCGCAAACGGGAGCGGGAGACGAATGGAGAGGAAGAGGGGCGCGAGCGCAAAGAGGCTCGGGTTGAGGCCGGAATGGCGGAGTTGGCGTTGAGGCCTATGAGTGTAGAGGGCAAAAAAGCGAAGAAGTCGAAGTACGTGCCGGAGGTAGCTGAGGGCGTGAATCCGTTCAACGGGCAGCCGTTTAGTCGTCGATACTATGACTTGTTGAGCGTGCGGGAACGGTTGCCGGCTTATGAGGCGCGGAAGAAGTTTTTGAAGACGGTGAAGCGGCATCAATGCACGGTGGTAGTGGGTGAAACGGGGTCGGGGAAGACAACGCAATGTACGCAGTTCCTATTGCAGGCGGGTTACCACCGTGACAAGTGCATCGCTTGCACACAACCTCGGCGCGTGGCGGCCATGTCGGTAGCACACCGTGTCGCCGAAGAAATGGACGTGGAACTTGGCAAACAAGTCGGCTACCGTATACGCTTCGAAGATGTCACAGAACCGGGCACCACGCTCCTGAAGTACTGTACCGATGGCAGCCTTCTGCGCGAGGCGCAGACCGACCCGCTCCTTTCCAACTACAGCGTCATCGTACTCGACGAAGCACACGAACGAACACTGGATACAGACATACTCTTCGGTCTTCTCAAAGAAATCATCAAAACCAGGAAAGACCTTAAAGTCGTCGTCATGAGCGCCACTCTGGATTGCGAAAAATTCCAAAAGTACTTTGAGGCACCCGTCGTCTTCATCCCAGGCAGAGTTCATCCCGTGGAAATACTATACACCGAAAGTAAGTCCACCCCCCC